>NC_056733.1:901646258-901798758 GCF_019279795.1 Protopterus annectens
ACTGTGTACCCAGAGATTTACACAAACTAATGACACACTGCTTACTCTGTTCTCATTGATTTACACATACTAATGGCACACTGCTTACTGTGTATCCAGTGATTTACACATACTAATGACACACTGCTTACTGTGTAGCCAGTGATTTACACATACTAATGTCATGCTGCTTACTATGTATCCAGTGATTTACACATACTAATAACATGCTTACTGTGTACCCAGTGATTTACACATACTAATGCCACACTGCTTACTGTGTACCCAGTGATTTACACATACTAATGTCATGCTGCTTACTATGTATCCAGTGATTTATACATACTAATGACATACTTACTGCATACCCAGTGATTTACACATACTAATGTCATGCTGCTTACTGTGTACCCAGTAATTTACACATACTAATGTCATGCTGCTTACTATGTATCCAGTGATTTACACATACTAATGACATGCTTACTGCATACCCAGTGATTTACACATACTAATGTCATGCTGCTTACTGTGTACCCAGTGATTTACACATACTAATTACACAATGCTTTCTGTGTACCCAGTGATTTACACATACTAATGTCATGCTGCTTACTATGTATCCAGTGATTTATACATACTAATGACATGCTTACTGCATACCCAGTGATTTACACATACAAATGTCATGCTGCTTACTATGTATCCAGTGATTTATACATACTAATGACATGCTTACTGCATACCCAGTGATTTACACATACTATTGTCATGCTGCTTACTATGTACTCTGCAATTTTATCATGCTAATGACGCAGTGTTTAATCTCTATCCTGTGATTTGCATATAATAATAACATGCTCCTTACTGTGTACTCTGGGATTTATATACTATGTACTGTGGGATTTACATATACTTGGACACACTTTTTATTGTGTGCTCTGTGATTTACATATATTAATGACAAACTGCTTACAGTGTGCTCTGTAACTTAGACATACTAATGACACAGTACTTCCTGTGTACACTGTGATTAGCATACCCCTATGACACACTGATTATATGTCTTCTGTTATTTAGAAAATAGTACTAAGGCAGTAGGGTAGTCAAATAGACTAAAAAGGCACCAAAAAAGTAATAAACAATAATAAAATCACTGGTCCAACCATCAAGGTAAATTTATTCAAACACAACAAAGCTTTGAAGTCACGTCCGACTCTTCATCAGCGTTACAAATAATGTTACATTCTTAGCCAATATAAATCAAGTCCAGCCTATCAAATTAAAATATAACAATCACATGGCCTAAAAATAATATAATATAAATCATATGACTAAATTTCACATGGCTCTTAAAATAATTTTGTAAAAAAGCCCAGCAATTATAAGAAAACACACAGAAAGAACAATGATAAGTATTTAAGTCAGTCACATGAGCATGCTAAACCACTTTTAAAAGAGGAACATACTTTTGTGACTTATTGTTCTTTCTGTGTGTTTTCTTATAATTGCTGGGCTTTTTCTATGAAATTATTTATAATAGACGTGAATTTTAGTCATATGATTTATATTATATTATTTTTTGGTCATGTGATTGTTATATTTTAATTTGATAGGCTGGACTTGATTTATATTGGCTAAGAATGTAAGATTATTTCTAACACTGATGAAGAGTCGTGAGTGGCTTGAAAGCTTTGCTGTGTTTAAATAAATTTATCTTGACAGTTGGAACAGTGGTTTTATAATTGTTTATTACTTTTTGGTGCCTTTCTGTTTCTGGTCCATTTGGCTACCCTACTACCTTATTACTATTTTCTGAATTCTTCTGCTGGCTTGTTTGATGGCACATTTGGATATTGCTATACTTCCAGTCTTTTATTGAGATGCAGCCTGGAAATTTTACACTTAAACTGCAACAACTTCTCTCAGTCAAAGAGAATACATTTGTTTCACTATTTAACTTGAAGAATGGTTAACCAGTTTTCGATCGTGAACTGAATGATGAGAGACAAACATTAAAGAAACTTTCTGAGTTAGAAACATTTGTTCAGCGTTATAAAAAATACAATGGCAGAGACTCAGTTTTCTTGCCTACATAGAATTAAATGTCATTCCTAGATGTTCAAAAATTGTTAAGATGCCGACCTTTAGGAACAAGTATCCTAGTTTATTGAAAAGTTAGCAAGAAATGAACTTACAACTCTCTTTGAATTATATGAAATTAATGTATTAATTCTTTGCCCCTACAGAAACGAAGCTTGTTAATAGTATAAAAGAACTTGAAGTAGAAATTACAGGCTTCACTTTGTTTAGCTCTATTTCTTAAGAGTTCCAATATATGCTTGAGAAGTTGAAACTCTTTGAAAATAAACTGACAGCTGCCAAAAAAAGAAAGTTTTTGAGAGACCTGCAGAATTTTAAAAATAGTAATGTGTTTCAATGGCCTAACAAAATGAACATACACCTGTTAGAAGTGAAAACAATCTTTCTAATAGATTTAACAGTATAGCTGCAAATTGCTCCACTCTTATAAAAAATACGGTAATAAACAGGGAAAGTACTGTCCAATCAACGCGAGTGGGAAACAATGTGGATGAACTAGAAAAATTTCTTCCTGCTGCGAGTGATTTAGTAAATGAAGTACCTTCTATTTGTAAAAATATTACAGCTGCTGCAGTTACTTCAGAAATAGTGAATATCTCAAACTTTCAAGTTCAGCAAATGAGCTTCACTGAATGTAGTGGAGTGAATTTTTCACTCTCCACTTTTTTTAGAAATTGCCAACTTTCAGTTGAAATTAGCAATAGAAATATCAGCTCCCCAAAGCGAATGAAGCAAAACAAGAGGAAGGAGCAGAGAAAGTGATCACAGTTTAAGACGAACCACACAAACACAGATGGGACCACTGAATCAAACCCACACTCAGGTGAGGCCTTTAACAAGAAGCCAAACAAATAACTGACTGTTTTAAATGATACTGTACTGAATGTATCTAGCATTGTACTTAATGATACTGAGCTAAGTGTTTTGGATAAAGGTTTATCTTTTATACCTTCTGTTGATGGAAATCCAAGTGATTTGCTCTCAAAACTTAGATTGTTTGTTAGAAATATTGACTTAAAACTTATGTATAAGGGGTCCAGGGAAGTAAATAGTGTGGGAAGAAATAGCCAGGGAATTGTTATGGCTAGGCTTGCATAGGCCCTAGGGCCAATATCCTAGTACCAGCCTATGAACCTATGATCAATTTAAGTCATTTTGAGAGCCAGATTAAACAAACTAGTACCTTTATTTATAACAGTAGTGTTACTACAAAAGCTTTCTATAATATGTGTGAAAATTAAACATATAGGATATTTTTTGAAACTAATAGTACTAAGTTCTATAATTTTAATGAAGGAGAAAAGAAAGCATTTATTGACTTATGTGCTAGGAAGGATGTTATTATTAAGCTGGCAGATAAGGGTGGAAAGGTAGTTGTTATGAATGTAAATGATTATTTGGAATGGATGTATGACCTTTTATTAGACTGTTACTTTTAAGAAGATTTCAAATGCTGATTTAAGTCACATTGTTTATAGGGTAAAGTCTTTTTTGTATGATTTATTAATTGAAAATTCCATTACACCAGACCTATATAATTTTCTTTATACAGCTCATCCTATAATGCCCTTTATATACAGTTTATCTAAGATACACAAAGAGATGGGTTAGGTAAGCCATATATGTTAGGTAATAGTTTGACCCTGCACCAGAATAATACATCAGAAACAACCAGAAAATTAAGTTTTATTACTAAATTTAATAGATGCACACCACAAAAAAAAAAGCCATTGTGAGAAAGAATTGGGGTATCTTGGAATCCAATCCAGAAGTGAAGGTAATTGTAGGTGAAACTCCACATTTCATTTACAAGAGGTAGAGAAACTTAAAGAAATATCTGTGTTATCTTTACCAAGATCTTTACCAAGACAGACACTCCTATAGTAAGTAAGGAGAATACTTTGCCATGTTATAATTGTTCTCTTTGTAGGTATATTAATTTGAAAGCTGAATTTATACATCCTGTCTCGAAAGGAACTTTCTGTTTTAAGACATTTGCAACCTGTGTGACTGAGAATGTCATTTACCTTGCCAATTGTAAGAAATGTAATTATTTTTATATCGGAAAGACCAATCAGAAATTGAAGGAACATACTGCTTCCCATTTATTGGAAATCAGAAGAAATGTAGAAACAAATGCTTTAGCTAAGCACATAACACTTTTTGGAATTGAACACATTTTTAAGTACAGAGTTTTCCAAAAAGTGTACTTAGGTAAATGTGGGGGTGATCTAGTTAATCAGACAGAAATTATTGAGTATAGATGGATCAACTATTTCAGGGTGGATAAATTATCAGGACTTAAAACAGGAAAATAGTATTAAATCACTTTTAAAAGAGAAACATACTTATGTGACTTAAATATTTATTGTTGTTCTTTTTGTGTATTTCTTATAATTGCTGGGCTGTTTTTATAAAATTATTTATAATAGTCACCTGAATTTTAGTCATATGATTTATGTTATATGATTTTTAGGTCGTGGGATTGTTATATTTTAATTTGATATTCTGGACTTGATTTATATTGACCAAGAATGTAACTTTATTTCTAACACCGTTGAACAGTTGAGAGTGGCTTGAAAGATTTGTTGTGTTTCAATAAATGTATCTTGACAGTTCGACCACTGTTTTTATTATTGTTTCGGGTCTATTTTAGATCACCGAACACTTAGGTAAGCGAACGGTGATTAACCGACCTCATATAAGCAAAAGCTTACAAAACCGAACTTCCAAAAAAAAAAAAGAAAGCTCATTAAAACATGAGATTAAGTGGGGAGCTTTGCCCCCACACCCCCCCCCCCCAACGTGGAGGGCTGTGCCCCTCACACCCTCACTACTTAAATATACCAACTCCAAGACCGCACTACAGTGCCAAAAATGGCAAAGTACCGAAGCGGCCAAGCAAATTTTTTCCCTGGGAAAGAATTCACTTACATGCCGCTTCAATATTTTGCAGTTTCGGTTTTGTCAGTTCGACCAAGACGAATTTGAAAACATGCGTCTTCGGTCTGCTGATAGAAACACATTGTTTCCTCTGTCATATACACATACTAATGGCACAGGGTTTAATATTTACTCTATAATTTACATGTACTAATGAAACTCTGCTTATTGTATGCTCTGTCAGTTACATATACTAATGACTCTGCTTACTGAGTGCACTGTGACTTACATGCATTAATGACTCACTACTTATTGTGTGCTCTGTGATTTACATATAATACTGACACGCTGCTTACTGTTTGTTCTGTGATTTACATGTAATAGTGACACAGTGCTTAGTGTCCTCAGTGATTTATATGTAATAATAACACGGTGCTTACCTTGTACACTGTGATTTACATATAATAATGACACAGTGCTTACTGTGTGCTCTGTGATTTACATACAATAAAGATACAGTGCTTGCTGTGTGCTCCATGATTTATATATAATAATAACATGCTGCTTAATGTGCACGTTATTTGGCAGAGGTTTTACACTGGATGCCCTTCCTGACGTAACCCTCCATGGAGCCTGGAGGTGCTTAGGAGAAATGGCAGTGGAGATCTTAACCAGATTGTTTAATGAAATCTTGGAAAGTCAGAGGATGCCTGAGGAGTGGAAAAAAGTGTTTTGGTACCTATTTTTAAGAATAAGGGTGATGTGCAGAGTTGTAGTAACTACAGAGGGATAAAACTAATCAGTCACAGTTTGAAGTTATGGGAAAGAGTAGTGGAAGCTAGGTTAAGAAGGGAGGTGATGATTAGCAATCAGCAGTATGGTTCCATGCTGGGAAAGAGCACTACAGATGTGATGTTTGCTCTAAGACTGTTGATGGAGAAATACAGGGAAGGTCAGAAGGAGTTGCATTGTGTCTTTGTGGACTTGGAGAAAGCATATGATAGGGTGCCTAGAGAGGAGTTGTGGTATTGTATGAGGAAGTCAGGAGTGGCAGAGAAGTATGTAAGAGTGGTACAGGATATGTACGATGGTAGTGTGACAGTGGTGAAGTCTGCAGTGGGAGTGACAGATCCATTTAAGGTGGAGGTGGGATTACATCAAGGATCAGCTCTGAGCCCTTTCTTATTTGCAAAGGTGATGCACATGTTGACAGACGAGATTAGACAGGAGGCCCCATGGACTATGATGTTTGCAGATGACATTGTGATCTGTAGGGAGAGTAGGGACCAGGTTGAGGAGACCCTGGAGAGGTGGAGATATGCTCTAGCGAGGAGAGGAATGAAGGTCAGCAGGACTAAGACAGAATATATGTGTGTGACTGAGAGGGAGGATAGAGGAATGGTGAGGATGCAGGGAGTAGAGGTGGCGAAGGTGGATGAGTTTAAGTACTTGGGATCAACAGTTCAAAGTAATGGTGAGTGTGGAAGAGAGGTGAAGAAGAGAGTACAGGCAGGGTGGAATGGGTGGAGAAGAGTGTCAGGAGTGATTTGTGACAGACAGGTACCAGTAAGAGTAAAAGGAAAGGTCTACAAGAGTGTAGTGAGACCAGCTATGTTGTATGGATTGAAGACTGTGGCATTAACAAAAAGGCAGGAGTAAGAGCTGGAAGTGGCAGAGATAAAGATGTTAAGATCTGCACTGGGTGTGACAAGGATGGCCAGGATTTGGAATCAGTATATTAGAGGGTTCACTCAGGTTGGACGGTTTGAAGACAAAGTCAGAGAGGCAAGATTGCATTGGTTTGGACATGTGCTGAGGAGGGATGATGGGTATATTGGCAAAAGGATGCTAAGGATGGAGCTGCCAGGTAAGAGGAAAAGAGGAAGGCCTAAGATAAGGTTTATGGATGTGGTGAGAGAGGACATGCAGGTGGTTGCTGTTACTGAGCAATATGCAGAGGACAGGAAGAAATGGAAACAGATGATCTGCTGTGGCGACCCTAAACGGGAACAGCCGAAAGAGAAGAAGATGCTGCTTACTGTGTGCTCTGTGATTTACATATAATGTCACGCTACTTACTGTGTGCTCCATGATTAACATCTACTAATGACACGCTGTTTTCTGTGTGCTCTGTGATTTACATATAATAAAAACACACTGCTTAAATGTATCCTCTGTGATTTAAATATAATAATGACATCCTGCTTACTATGTGCTCTACGATTTACATATAATAATGACACGCACTGTGTGCTCTGTGATTTGCATATAATAATATAACACAGTGCTTACTGTGTCCTCTGTGATTTACATATAATAATAACATCCTGCTTACTAAGTGCTCTTGCGATTTACATATAATAATGATACACTGCTTCCTGTGTGCTCAGTCATTTGCATATAATAATGACATGCTGCTTACTGTGTGCTCTGTGATTTACATATACTAATATCTTGTTGATTACTGTATGCACAGTGATTTACATATACTAATGACATGGCTTACTGAGTGCACTGTGATTTACATATATTAAAGGCTCACTACTTATTGTGTGCTCTGTGGTTTACATATAATAATGACACACTGCTTACTGGTTGCTTTGTGATTTACATGTAATAATGACACACTGCTTATTGTGTGCTCTATGATTTACATATAATAATAACACACTTACTGTGTGCTCTGCAAATTAGATATACTGATATGCTGCTTACTGTGTGCTCTGATATTTACATACAATAATGACACGCTGCTTACTGTGTGCTCTGTGATTTACATATACTAATGACACACTGCTTACTGTGTGCTCAGTGATTTATATGTAATAATGACACAGTGCTTACTGTGTACACTGTCGTTTACATATAATAATGACACACTGCTTACTGTGTTCTCTATGATTTACATACAGTACAGATATAGTGCTTACTGTGTGCTCCGTGATTTACATATTATAATGACACACTGCTTATTGTGTGTTCTGGATTAACATATACTTATGACACATTGCTTACTGTGTGTCTGTGATTTACATATAATAATAACAAAACTGAAGAGCCGTGAATAGCGAAAGCCAAAAAAAATGTGTTTATTTAAAGCGCTTTTCGTCAGCACATATAAAGCTGACTTCTTCAGAAACAGAACCACTGACAACATAACCATTTAAAAAGGCTGAACAATCAGCCTACGTCATACAATTGACTTTGTTAATTCAATTTAAAAAAATTTTTTTAAAGTTTTAAAGCAACAAGAGCCGTAACTGGTGACAAGTGTGTAAAGTCTAAATACATATTGAAAGCAGAGAGTACGTAAACCAAATCCACTTGTTAAATTAAAAACCATGAAGTTATATTAAAACATTTAAGTGGATTATTGTTAAATATTACAAAATACAAAAGTAGTGTTAATAATAACGTAAATTCAACAAGTAATCTATGTACATATAATATACTATTAATTCTTGATCCAAAGATCACAGAAATCATGTGTGTATAGTAAAAACCACTCTAGAACGCATGATTATTCTAAGTTACATAAAAAGTGTTTATGATTAAACAAGAAATATATATGTTTATATATGAAATAGTTATGTGTGTGTGTGTGTATATAAATATAATAAAGGAATGTTTACAAGAGGGGTAGTATTTTCAGAAAGCATATTCATGTATTTTTTTGTTTATATTCCAATATTATCAATACTACAAACCCCTTGTTTAAATTCCAAATTTTTAAGTCCTGCATTTTAATAATAAACTCAGTTTCCAATAGGGAGGTGAGGTAATTGTATATGTAGTGTAACCTAGTATAAAGTTCTCAGAAAGTATATATGGTTCTCAAAAACTATATATACATAGTCTATAAAATTAGTATATAATATATAATAGGTTAGACATACCTTATGTTACAAGTGTCATGTCTAACATATTGGCAGTAAAATTAAGAAACTGAAAATGTCAAAAGGCTCAAAATGTCGTACACAAAAACATAAAAACTTAACATCAAGGCCACCATCTCTTTAAACTGTTCAGTTTTAATAAACTTCCTATTGAACAAGACTCATTTAGTCCAGGAAAGCTATACGCATTCAGTTTCACCTGCCATTTTAGTTCTAATTCCTCCAGTTTCAAGTTTCTAGGGCCTCCTCTCAGGTCAATTTTTATATGGTCAATTGCCATAAATCTAAAGCCATGGTTAGGGTAAGCCGCCATGTGTTTTGCTAGTGCGTTCTCCAATTTCCCTTTTCTAATAGCATACAGGTGTTCATACATCCTTTCATGCAATCTTCTTTCGGTTTTACTGATGTAGAATGCTGAACAGGATGTACACCTTGCTATGTAGGTGGTAAATGTAGTGTTGCAGTCAAATGTATTCCTCAACTTAAATTCTTGTCCATTCAGGCTAAACGCGTTGCCTTCATGGACATGTTTACAGTAGTTACAGTTCAAGCATTTATGCATACCAGGACATCTCACTGTAGGCATGTCAAGCCTTTCTAACAGGGTTTTGATGTTATTCCCTTTCCTGTAAGCTATCATAGGTTGGCCCCCTAGTTTTTCATATAACTCAGGTTGTATTTTAAACAAATCCCAGTTTTTCTTCAGTATGGATGAACAAATGGTACTTGTTGTGCTGAAGGTGGTAATAAATTTGACAGTAGATATGCTGTTATTAAGATGTTCACTATTTAATACCAAACTCTCGTTCTGGCCACACAGGTTCCTTTCGACCAAATTGACACCACTGTCCTCAGTAGATGTTACAATATTAGCCCTCAAAAGTGGCAAGTACACATTACTCTGTCTTTTATCCATTACCTCCTGAACTATCGGGTCAAGGAAGGTGTCTGGGTAACCTCTATGAGTGAACATTTTTCGTATATGAACACATTCCTTTATAAAATCCTCATCTAGACTGACCATTCTAGAAGCTCTTACCAGCTGCCCCTTCACAACAGATTTCTTCTGGTGATAAGGGTGGCAGCTGGTGTAATGGAGGAAGGTGTTGGAATATGTAGATTTTCTAAAGATGTTCGCAGTAAACGCGTTTAAATTGTAGTTTTTACTTAAATGGATGTCAAGATAATCAATAGTGTCACAATGAAAAGTGTAAGTGAATTGCAGGAACTCAGTAGTGTTGTTAAAGTATTCAATGACTTGATGGCCATCACTCTCACTACCTTTAAATAAAATAAAAATGTCATCCAGAAACCTTGTATAAAACAAAAAGGAATCAGAGAACGCGTTGCCTTTAAAGACAAACTCTGATTCCCAATAAGCCATTACCAAGTTTGCTACAAACTTAATAATATAATAATAACACACTGCTTACTGTATGCTCTATGATTTAAATATACTAATGAGAGAGCGTTTACTGTTTCCTCTGTAATATAATAATGGCACACTGCTTTCTGTGTGCTCTGTGATTTACATATAACAATGACACACTGCTGTGTGCTCTCTGATTTACATATAATAATGACACACTGCTTACTGTGTTCTCTGTGATTTACATATAATAATGACATCCTGCTCACTAGGTGCTCTGCGATTTACATATAATAATGCCACACCGCTTCCCGTGTGCTCAGTCATTTACATATACTAATGGCACGCTACTTACTGTGTGCTCTGTGATGTACACATGTTAATGGCATGCTGCTTACTGTGTGATCTGTGATTTGCATATACTAATGACACACTTCTTACTGTGTGCTCTGTGATTTACATATACTAATGACACAGTGCTTACTGTGTGATCTGTGATTTGCATATACTAATGACACACTTCTTATTGTGTGTCTTGTGATTTACATATAATAATGACTAGCTGCTTACTCTGTGCACAGTGATTTACATGTAATAATGAAACACTGCTTACTCTGTGCACAGTGATTTACATGTAATAATGAAACACTGCTTACTCTGTGCACAGTGATTTACATGTAATAATGAAACACTGCTTACTCTGTGCACAGTGATTTACATGTAATAATGAAACACTGCTTACTGTGTACTATGAGATTTACATTTAATAATAACACACTACTTAATGTGTGCTTTGTAATTTACATATAATAACGAGACACTGCTTACTGTGTACTATGAGATTTACATTTAATAATAACACACTACTTAATGTGTGCTCTGTGATTTACATGTAATAATGAGACACTGCTTACTGTGTACTATGAGATTTACATTTAATAATAACACACTACTTAATGTGTGCTTTGTAATTTACATATAATAACGAGACACTGCTTACTGTGTACTATGAGATTTACATTTAATAATAACACACTACTTAATGTGTGCTCTGTGATTTACATATAATAATGACTAGCTGCTTACTGTGTGTTCTGTGATGTACATATTTTAATGACACATTGCTTACTGTGTGCTCTGCAATTTTAATGGCATGCTGCTTCCTGTGTCCTTAGTCATTTACATATACTAATGGCACGCTACTTACTGTGTGCTCTGTGATGTACACATGTTAATGGCATGCTGCTTACTGTGTGCTCTGTGATTTCCATATAATATTGACATGCTGCTTACTGTGTCCTCTGTGGTTTACATATAATAATGACTCGCTGCTTACTCTGTGCTCTGTGATTTAGATGTAAAAATGACACAGTGCTTACCACTTGCCCTGTCATTTACATATAATGATGATACACTGCTTACTGTGTGTCTTGTGATTCACATATGCTTATGGCACACTGCTTACTCTCTGCTCTCTGATTTACATATAATAATAACATACTGCTTATTGTGTGCTCCATGATTTACATATAATCATGACACACTGCTTACTGTGTGTCTTGTGATTCACATATGCTTATGGCACACTGCTTACTGTGTGCTCTCTGATTTACATATAATAATGACACACTGGTTACTGTGTGGCCTGTGATTTACATATAATGATGACACACTGCTTACTGTGTGCCCTGTGATTTACAAATAATGATAACACACTGCTTAACGTGTGCCCAGTGATTTACATATAATGACACACTGCTTAATGGGTGCCCTGTGATTCACATATAATAATGACATGCTGTTTACTGTGTGCTCCGGGAATTACATATAATAATGACACTCCTCTTACTGTGTGCTCTGTGATTTACACATAATAATACCACACTGCTTACTGTGTGCTCTGTGATTTACATATAATAATGACACACTCCTTACTGTGTGTTCTGTGATTTACATATACTAATGACACACTGCTTACTGTGTGCTCTCTGATTTACGTATAATAATGACACGGTGCTTAGTGAGTACTCTCTGATTTACATATAATAATGAAACACCTCTTAATCTGTGCTCTCTGATTTACATATAATAATAGCACATTACTTACGGTGTGCTTTGTGATTTACATATAATAATGACACACTGCTTACTGTGTGCTCTGTGATTTACATATAATAATGACACACTGCTTACTATATGCTCTCTGATTTAAATGCAATAATGACACACTGCTTACTGTGTGTCTTGTGATTTACATATAAAAATTATACACTGCTTACTATGTGCTCTGTGATATATATATATATATATATATATATATATATATATATATATATATACATATATACATATATATATATATATATATATATATATATATATATATATATATATATATATATATATATATATATATATATATATATATATATAGTAATGACACACTGTTTACTGTGTGCTTTTTCAGTTACATATAAAAATGACACTCCTCTTACTGTTTTTTCCATGATTTACACATAATAATACCACGCTGCTTTCTGGGTGGTCTGTAAATTCCACATACTAATAACATAATACTTACTATGTGATCTGTGATTTACATATACTAATGACATACTGCTTACTTTGTGTCTTGCAATTTACACATAAAAATGATACACTGCTTACTCTGAGCTCTGTGATTTTTATATAGTAATGCCACACTGTTTACTGTGTGCTTTGTGACTTACATATAGTAATGACACTCCTCCTACTGTGTGTTCTGTGATTTGCAAATAATGATGACACACTGCTTACTGTGTGCCCTGTGATTTACAAATAATGATAACACACTGCTTAATGTGTGCCCTGTGATTTACATAACATGACATACTGCTTAATGAGTGCCCTGTGATTCACATGTAATAATGACATGCTGTTTACTGTGTGCTCTGTGATTTACATGTAATACTGACACACAGCTTATTGTGTGCTCTGTGATTCACATGTAATAATGACACACTGCTTAATGTGTGCCCTGTAATTCACATATAATAATGACATGCTGTTTATTGTGTGCTCTGTGATTTACATGTAATAGTGACACACATCTTACTGTCTGCTCTGTGATTTATTTATAATAATCACACACTGCTTAATGTGTGACCTGTAATTCACATATAATAATGACATGCTGTTTATTGTGTGCTCTGTGATTTACATGTAATAGTGGCACACACCTTACTGTCTGCTCTGTGATTTATTTATAATAATCACACACTGCTTAATGTGTGCCCTGTGATTCACATATAATATTGGCATGCTCCTTACTGTGAGCTCTGTGATTTACACATAATAATGACATGCTGTTTACTGTGTGCTCTGTGAATTACATATAATAATGACACTCCTCTTACTGTGTGCTCCCTGATTTAAATACAATAATGACAAAATACTTACTGTGGGTCTTATGATTTACATATAAAAGTGATACACTGCTTACTATGTGCTCAGTGATTTATATATAATAATGACACACTGTTTACTGTGTGCTTTGCGACTTACCTATAGTAATGACACTCCTCTTACTGGGTGCTTTGTGAATTCCAAATACTAATAACATAGTACTTACTATGTGTTCTGTGATTTACACATACTAATGGCACACTGGTTACTGTCTGCTCTGTGATTTACATATAATGATGACACACTGCTTACTCTGTGCCCTGTGATTCACATATAATGACAACATGCTGTTTACTGTGTGCTCTGTGAATTACACATACTAATGACACAATACTTACTGTGTGCTCTGTGATTTACACATACTAATGACAAACTGGTTACCGTGTACTCTCTGATTTACATATAATAATGACACTGCTTACTGTATGCCTCATGATTTACATATAATAATGAAACACTGCTTACTGAGTGTTCCATGATTTACATATAATAATGACACACTGCTTTCTGTGCGCTCTGTGATTTACATATAATAATGAAACACTGCTTACTGAGTGTTCCATGATTTACATATAATAATGACACACTGCTTTCTGTGTGCTCTGTGATTTACATATAATAATGATACACTACTTACTGTATGCTATCTGATTTAAATACAATAATGACACACTGCTTACTGTGTGTCCTGGATTTACATATAAAAATGATACACTGCTTACCATGTGCTCTGTGATTTATATGTAGTACTGACACATTGTTTACTGTGTGCTTTGTGACTTACATATAGTAATGACACTCCTGTGTGCTCTGTGATTTACACATAATAATCACAAGCTGCTTACTGTGTCCTCTGTGATTTACACATACTAATGACATGCTACTTAATGCCTGCCCGGTGATTTAGATGTATTAATGACATGCCACTTACTGTTTGCTCTGTGATTTACATATAATTATGACAAACTGCTTAATGTGTGCTCTGTGGTTTTCATATAATATTGACAGAGTACTTACTGTGTGCTCGGCGAATTACATATAATAATGACACACTGCTTACTGTGTGCTCTCTGATTTAAATACAATAATGACACACTGCTTACTGTGTCTTGTGATTTACATATAAAAATGATACACTGCTTATTATGTGCTCTGTGATTAATATATAGTAATGACACACTGTTTACTGTGTGCTTTGTGACTTACATATAGTAATGACACTCCTCTTACTGTGTGTTCTGTGATTTACACATAATAATACCACGCTGCTTACTGGGTGCTCTGTGAATTCCATGTACTGATAATATAGTTCTTACGATGTGCTCTGTGATTTACACATACTAATGACACACTGGTTGCTGTCTGCCCAGTGATTTACATATAATGATGACACACTTCTTAATGTGTGCCCTGTGATTTACATATAATGACACACTGCTTAATGAGTGCCTTGTGATTCAAATATAATAATGGCATGCTGTTTACTGTGTGCTCTGTGAATTACATATAATAATGACACTCCTCTTACTGTGTGCTCTGTGATTTATATACAATAATAATGCACTGCTTACTGTGTGTTCCCTAATTTAAATACAATAATGACACACTACTTACTGTGGGTCTTGTAATTTACATATAATAATGACACACTGCTTACTGTGTGCTCTGTAGTTTACATACAATAATGACACCATGCTTACTGTCTGTTCCGTGATTTACATATAATAATGACACACTGCTTACTCTGTGCTCTGTAACTTACATATACTAATGACTCTCCTCTTACTGTGTGCCGTGTTATTTAGATGTACTAATACTAATCACATTCCTCTTACTGTATGTTCTGCGATTTACATGTAATAATGGCATACTCCTTAATGTGCACTCTGTGATTTCCATATAATAATGAAACGCTGCTTACTGAGTACTCTGTGATTTACATATAATAATGGCATTCCTCTTAATGTGTGCTCTGTGATTTACATATAATAATGACACACTGCTAACTGTGTGTCTTCTACTTTACATATAACAATGACAAGCTCCTTACTGTATCCTCTGTGACTTACATATAATTATGACACACTGCTTAATGTGTGCTCCGTGATTTACATATACCAATGACACTGTACCTACAGTATACTCTGTGATTTACATGTAATAATGACACAGTGCTTACTCTGTGTCTACTGATTTACCTATAACAAAGACACACTGCTTACTCTGTGCTCTGTGGTTTACATATAATCATGACACACTGTCTACTGTGTGCTCTGTGATTTACATATACTAATGACACACTGCTTACTGTGTGCTCTGTGATTTATATGTATTAATGAACAAACTAAAACCACGAACCAAAAACCAAAATAACAGTATAACTCCAATGGCAAAGGGACGTCAGGCAGGAGCAGAGATTGTTAAATACGAACTTTAATAAGTGTGAAATACAATAAAAAACAACTAGTAAATCAAGCGCTTTCGCCTGGTTCATACCAGGCTTTGTCAAGATATAAATAATTGAAAACGATGTCCTTATATATCCTTGTTACAAACCACATGATTCTTAATTAATAATTCAATTAGATAAAAATTTTTTAAAAAACATTACACCACTTATATCATATTAAAAAGTTGATGTTAAAACACTTTAAATATCAAAAAACAAAAGACAAAAAACAAAATTTTTCTCAGTTTAAAACTCTATAACCACTAAGTAATTTAATACAACCCAAACATGTGTATGTGCGTGTGTCTATAACGTAACCAAATGCTTATCGAAAAAATGTGAGACTTGGTCTCCAAAACCAGTACCATGTCCAATTCAACTAAAATATAGCAAATAAACGTATGCACAATTTTATAATCTTGCTCTTCTTAATCTAATAACACTAATAATACTAACGTCGTCATTAAGTCCAGGATCAACTTTTTAATATGATATAAGTGGTGTAATGTTTTTTAAAAAATTTTTATCTAATTGAATTATTAATTAAGAATCATGTGGTTTGTAACAAGGATATATAAGGACATCGTTTTCAATTATTTATATCTTGACAAAGCCTGGTATGAACCAGGCGAAAGCGCTTGATTTACTAGTTGTTTTTTATTGTATTTCGCACTTATTAAAGTTCGTATTTAACAATCTCTGCTCCTGCCTGACGTCCCTTTGCCATTGGAGTTATACTGTATTTTGGTTTTTGGTTCATGGTTTTAGTTTGTTCTGGTCGTTTTCCATGGCTGAAGGGACTGATACACCGGATTTTCAGAACACACCAATACTGCTTCGTAATGAGCTAGATGATGCTCCGGTTACCAGAGGAGAATTCAAGCAAGTATTGGCTTTGCTAACTCAATTAAGTAACAATTTGTTAGCATTGGGATCTGGTGACACTGCTTCTAAACTACCTGGTAACCAACAGCAGGGTTTGAGGAAAAAACCTGTGTCACCGTTAGCCCAAGCACATAATGGTACTACCCGGGTGGAATTTTCTGATGAGATTTTATTGGTGGAGACCGATCTGCAGGAACAGCCTGGCAAAGCACACACTAATTGAAAGAGCAGAACTACCACGCAAACGAAGGATTTTAATTTCAACGCATGGACTGAACAGCAGTTTTTATTTAAACAAGGTACATTTGTAGCTCCTATGAATCAAATTAACTGTGTTGAGCAAGATTTTAAAGATCTTAGTGACAAACTGTATGCATTTAAGACTATGTAACTAGAGGTTGATTATTTAAAAGAATGCATACGAGTACAATGCGTTCCAAAAGGATTACGCTGTTTTAAGTTTCTGAACAGTGCCCTACCAGTAACTGCTTTATATAACAACTTGGTAAAGTTATTCGACAGAATTGGTCTGAAAATGCTCGACCTTATGATTAAGGACTATGAAGTTAAGGCGAGCACTTTATTAAATGAAGTAAATAACTTAAACGAATCTATTGTTAAGGGCAAAAGTTTTTCCAGTATTAAAAGGGAATATGATGGAGTTTTTAATGAAGTAGATCAACACTGTATAAAAATTGTCAATCGCAAAATAAGAAAATTAGAGTGTGATCTTATTGAATACAGGGATGGGTTGGCCTACCCTTTATCAGGTAAGGGTAGGATGAACACTGGTTATATTACAGATATGGTGGACAATCCTGTATTCACTAACAATGAGGTTGCTCCAACAGTGGAATTACCTAGAAGGAGTGAGCGTTTAGCCCAAAAAGAGCATAGGAACATGTACCAGGGTTTTCAGTACCCCCAGGCCAGACCAAGGGGCAAGAGTAGGACACATTACCAGCAGGGTTGGAGCAGGCCACGCAGATAGATGACCTAAACTGTTTGGGTGGCTCTGACTCTTTTAATTCGGTTATTGAAGTGATAGACTATAACGACAAGGTGTTAACTAAGAATAATTTCACTATATACAATTTTACTGATACTGATGTAACCACTGATTTTTTCGAGCTTTTTATTAGAGGTTTTCAGTTTGTTCCTCTGCGTTCTTTGAATTTGTCTAACACATTAATAGATTTGAAGCTTTTTGTGAGGCGTTTGAATCTTGCACTACAATTTAAAGGGCAAGTAATGATGAAAGAACAACTTGTAAGAAGAAGTATTTTGAACCCCCCCATTCACCCCTCTTTAAAGGTGTTTGAAGAATTGGTGGAGATGGACTTAAGAAAACAACACGCAATTAATATACGTTTGCCACCTACCAATCTGGATTCTAAATTGTACCAGCTAGTTAACTTCCTTAAAGCTGAGGGTGTTAGAGTAATGAAACCAGATAAAGGTGGGGGGGTAGTATTGATGTATAATTGGGTGTATGAATCCCAAATACATAACATGTTACAGGATACAGATCAGTACAAGTTAGTTTCTAGGAATGAAGTCAATATCTCTTACTCCAAGATCAAATTTGCATTATTTGATCATTTAATGCAGGGTGCCATTAACGAAAAACTGTCCAATTATTTATATGTAGACAAGCCTAAGACTCCGGTGATTTTTGGAATACCCAAGGTTCATAAGGGGTTAGATCCCCTGAAGTTTAGACCCATAGTCTCTGGGTCAGGTAGTATTACAGAACCACTGGGCAAGTTCATTGATCAGACTGTTCAGAAGTTTGTTTCATCTTTAGAACATATCTGCAAAGATTCCTGGGAATTTCTTAAGGGTATTGAAAGAAATCTTTATAAACCAGCTTGTCTGATGGTAACTATAGATATTGTAGAACTATTTCCTAGTATTCCACACTCTATCGGCCTGGAGTGGTTTAATGAGATATTAGCCACAAAATCTGGCCTAGGGTCTAACACTGTTATGTTGCTAGTTGTGTTTATGGAAATTGTCCTTCAAAATAATTTCATTTATTTTAATGGAGAGATGTTCAAACAAAAAAAGGGGGTAGCAATGGGTACCCCCTGTGCCTCAGTGTATGCAAACATTGTTTTGCACCATTGGGAGAACAAATTTATATTTACAACTGACTGGGCCAAGCATATTATCCATTATAAACGATTTTTGGATGACATATGTATACTTTGGGATGGTGACTTGAACGAATTTATGGAGTTCATGACATATATTAATACATCCATGCAATTTCTTTCTTTCACATACAATGAGAGCAATCATGGTCTTAGTTATTTGGATGTAACACTCTTCAAAGATTATGTCAATGGTTGTTTTCAGTCTAAAATTTATAGAAAAATCACCTTTTCGAACTCTTACCTACACTTTGAAAGTGGCCACCCCTTTCACCAGATGAAAGGAATAATAAAAGGACAGTTCATCTGGCATCGAGAATGTCCAGTACGGATGAGCCGTTTCTTAATGAAATAAACTTGTTAAAAGGACTTTTTTTGGAAAGGGGTTATCCAGCATGTTTGGTTAACAAAATGGCACAAGAAGTGATAACCAATAGGGAATTAAAGTTTTTCCCATTATTGGGTGTTGGCCAGCAGACAGTTGAACAAAGAGAACAGGAGGAGAACTATGAGTTACATAGTACCTTTATTCATACATTTACTAAAGATTCTGAACAGGTAGAACAAACGGTGTTGAAATATTGGCCGGTCTTAACCCTGCAAGAAGATATGCACAATATAGTATCTGCAAAACCCAGTTTTGTAAAAAGGAGGGATACTAATTTGAAAGGTTTATTTGAAAGTAAAAATTGCTACATGAATCAAGCCCCCTCTACTTCCAAATTAGGCACGTACAAATGTGGAGTTTGTAACCAATGTTCTTTTATTTTTAATGACAGCAGTTTATATATTCCCTCAAGGAACTTCAAGTTTAAGGCTAGTGGTCACTATAACTGTGGGACCAGAGGAGTTGTCTATTTAGGATTTTGTACACAATGTTACAGTTTCTATGTAGGAAAAACTGAAAGACCTTTAAGACGTAGAATATACGAACATCTATATGAGGTCTCCAAAAAGAAAGATACTAATGCCTTTTATAAGCAGTATACACAATGTCCTAATATGCAGCTAAAGTTTTTGGTCCTGGAACAGGTTGTACAAGACCAAAGAGGGGGTGATTGGGAAACACTGCTTGAGTATAGAGAACTTTTGTGGCAATTAAAACGAAACGCCTCTAGATTTCCTGGACTTAATGACAATGTTAGTATTATTAGTGTTCTTAGATTAAGAAGAGCAAGATTATAAAATTGTGCATACGTTTATTTGCTATATTTTAGTTGAATTGGACATGGTACTGGTTTTGGAGACCAAGTCTCACATTTTTTCGATGAGCATTTGGTTACGTTATAGACACACGCACATAAACATGTTTGGGTTGTATTAAATTACTTAGTGGTTATAGAGTTTTAAACTGAGAAAAATTTAGTTTTTTGTCTTTTGTTTTTTGATATTTAAAGTGTTTTAACATCAACTTTTTAATATGATATAAGTGGTGTAATGTTTTTTAAAAAATTTTTATCTAATTGAATTATTAATTAAGAATCATGTGGTTTGTAACAAGGATATATAAGGACATTGTTTTCAATTATTTATATCTTGACAAAGCCTGGTATGAACCAGGTGAAAGCGCTTGATTTACTAGTTTTTTTTATTGTATTTCGCACATATTAAAGTTTGTATTTAACAATCTCTGCTCCTGCCTGATGTCCCTTTGCCATTGGAGTTATACTGTTATATGTAATAATGACAGAGTGCTTACTGTGTACACTGTCGTTTACATATAATAATGACACACTGCTTACTGTGTGCTCTATGATTTACATACAATACAGATATAGTGATTACTGTATGCTCTGTGATTTACATATAATAATGACACAGTGTTTACTGTGTACTGTTTGCTCTGTGATTTACATATAATAATGACACACTGATTACTGTGTGTCTGTGATTTACATATAATAATAACACACTGCTTACTGTATGCTCTATGATTTAAATATACTAATGAGAGAGCGTTTACTGTTTCCTCTGTGATATAATAATGGCACACTGCTTTCTGTGTGCTCTGTGATTTACATATAACAATGACACACTGCTGTGTGCCCTCTGATTTACATATAATAATGACACACTGCTTACTGTGTTCTCTGTGATTTACATATAATAATGACATCCTGCTCACTAGGTGCTCTACGATTTACATATAATAATGCCACACCGCTTCCTGTGTGCTCAGTCATTTACATATACTAATGGCACGCTACTTACTGTGTGCTCTGTGATGTACACATGTTAATGGCATGCTGCTTACTGTGTGATCTGTGATTTGCATATACTAATGACACACTTCTTACTGTGTGTCTTGTGATTTACATATAATAATGACTAGCTGCTTACTCTGTGCACAGTGATTTACATGTAATAATGAAACACTGCTTACTCTGTGCACAGTGATTTACATGTAATAATGAAACACTGCTTACTCTGTGCACAGTGATTTACATGTAATAATGAAACACTGCTTACTCTGTGCACAGTGATTTACATGTAATAATGAAACACTGCTTACTGTGTACTATGAGATTTACATTTAATAATAACACACTACTTAATGTGTGCTTTGTAATTTACATATAATAATGAGACACTGCTTACTGTGTACTATGAGATTTACATTTAATAATAACACACTACTTAATGTGTGCTCTGTGATTTACATATAATAATGACTAGCTGCTTACTCTGTGCTCTGTGATTTACATGTAATAATGAAACACTGCTTACTCTGTGCACAGTGATTTACATGTAATAATGAAACACTGCTTACTCTATGCACAGTGATTTACATGTAATAATGAAACACTGCTTACTCTGTGCACAGTGATTTACATGTAATAATGAAACACTGCTTACTCTGTGCACAGTGATTTACATGTAATAATGAAACACTGCTTACTCTGTGCACAGTGATTTACATGTAATAATGAAACACTGCTTACTGTGTACTATGAGATTTACATTTAATAATAACACACTACTTAATGTGTGCTTTGTAATTTACATATAATAATGAGACACTGCTTACTGTGTACTATGAGATTTACATTTAATAATAACACACTACTTAATGTGTGCTTTGTAATTTACATATAATAATGAGACACTGCTTACTGTGTACTATGAGATTTACATTTAATAATAACACACTACTTAATGTGTGCTTTGTAATTTACATATAATAATGAGACACTGCTTACTGTGTACTATGAGATTTACATTTAATAATAACACACTACTTAATGTGTGCTTTGTAATTTACATATAATAATGAGACACTGCTTACTGTGTACTATGAGATTTACATTTAATAATAACACACTACTTAATGTGTGCTTTGTAATTTACATATAATAATGAGACACTGCTTACTGTGTACTATGAGATTTACATTTAATAATAACACACTACTTAATGTGTGCTCTGTGATTTACATGTAATAATGAGACACTGCTTACTGTGTACTATGAGATTTACATTTAATAATAACACACTACTTAATGTGTGCTCTGTGATTTACATATAATAATGAGACACTGCTTACTGTGTACTATGAGATTTACATTTAATAATAACACACTACTTAATGTGTGCTTTGTAATTTACATATAATAATGAGACACTGCTTACTGTGTACTATGAGATTTACATTTAATAATAACACACTACTTAATGTGTGCTCTGATTTACATGTAATAATGAGACACTGCTTACTGTGTACTATGAGATTTACATTTAATAATAACACACTACTTAATGTGTGCTCTGTGATTTACATATAATAATGAGACACTGCTTACTGTGTACTATGAGATTTACATTTAATAATAACACACTACTTAATGTGTGCTTTGTAATTTACATATAATAATGAGACACTGCTTACTGTGTACTATGAGATTTACATTTAATAATAACACACTACTTAATGTGTGCTTTGTAATTTACATATAATAATGAGACACTGCTTACTGTGTACTATGAGATTTACATTTAATAATAACACACTACTTAATGTGTGCTCTGTGATTTACATGTAATAATGACACGTTGCTTACTGTGTGCTCTGCAATTCTAATGGTACACTGCTTCCTGTGTCCTTAGTGATTTACATATACTAATGGCACGCTACTTACTGTGTGCTCTGTGATGTACACATGTTAATGGCATGCTGCTTACTGTGTGCTCTGTGATGTACACATGTTAATGGCATGCTGCTTACTGTGTGTCTTGTGATTTCCATATAATATTGACATGCTGCTTACTGTGTCCTCTGTGGTTTACATATAATAATGACTCGCTGCTTACTCTGTGCTCTGTGATTTACATGTAACAATGATACAGTGCTTACCGTTTGCCCTGTCATTTACATATAATGATGACACACTGCTTACTGTGTGTACTATGATTTAAATATAATAACAACAAACTGCTTACTGTGTGCTTTGTGATTTACGTATAATAATAACACACTGCTTATTGTGTGCTCCATGATTTTCATATAATTTTGACACACTGCTTACTGTGTGCTCTCTGATTTACATATAATAAGAACATGCTACTTACTGTTTGCTCTCTGATTTACATATAATAATAACACACTGCTTATTGTGTGCTGCATGATTTACATATAATAATGACACACTGCTTACTGTGTGACTTGTGATTCACATATGCTTATGGCACACTGCTTACTGTGTGCTCTCTGATTTACATATAATAATGACACACTGGTACCGTGTGGCCTGTGATTTACAAATAATGATAACACACTGCTTAATGTGTGCCCAGTGATTTACATATAATGACACACTGCTTAATGGGTGCCCTGTGATTCACATATAATAATGACATGCTGTTTACTGTGTGCTCTGGGAATTACATATAATAATGACACTCCTCTTACTGTGTGCTCTGTGATTTACACATAATAATACCACACTGCTTACTGTGTGCACTGTGATTTACATATAATAATGATACACTGATTACTGTGTGCTCTGTGATTTACGTATAATAATGACACACTGCTTACTGTGTGCTCTGTGATTTACGTATTATAATGACATGCTACTTACTGTGTGCTCTGTGAATTACATATACTGACAAACTGCTTACTTTGTGCTCTGTCAATTACATATAATAATGACACACTCCTTACTGTGTGTTCTGTGATTTACATAAAATAATGACGCACTGCTTACTGTGTGTCTTGTGATTTACACATACTAATGACACACTGCTTACTGTGTGCTTTCTGATTTACGTATAATAATGACACGGTGCTTAGTGAGTACTCTCTGATATACATATAATAATGAAACTCCTCTTAATCTGTGCTCTCTGATTTACGTATAATAATAGCACACTGCTTACTGTGTGCTCTGTGATTTGCATGTAATACTGACATGCTGCTTACTGTGTGCTCTGTGATGTACATATAATAATGACACACTGCTTACTATATGCTCTCTGATTTAAATGCAGTAATGACACACTGCTTACTGTGTGTCTTGTGATTTACATATAAAAATGATACACTGCTTACTATGTGCTCTGTGATATATATATATATATATATATATATATATATATATATATAGTAATGATAGTAATGACACACTTTACTGTGTGCTTTTTCAGTTACATATAAAAATGACACTCCTCTTACTGTTTTTTCCATGATTTGCACATAATAATACCACGCTGCTTTCTGGGTTGTCTGTAAATTCCATATACTAATAACATAGTACTTAGTATGTGATCTGTGATTTACATATACTAATGACATACTGCTTACTTTGTGTCTTGCAATTTACATATAAAAATGATACACTGCTTACTTTGAGCTCTGTGATTTTTATATAGTAATGACTGTGTGCTTTGTGACTTACCTATAGTAATGACACTCCTCCTGTGTGTTCTGTGATTTACAAATAATGATGACACACTGCTTACTGTGTGCCCTGTGATTTACAAATAATGATAACACACTGCTTAATGTGTGCCCTGTGATTTACATAAAATGACATACTGCTTAATGTGTGCCCTGTGATTCACATATAATAATGACATGCTGTTTACTGTGTGCTCTGTGATTTACATGTAATACTGACACACAGCTTATTGTGTGCTCTGTGATTCACATGTAATAATGACACACTGCTTAATGTGTGTCCTATAATTCACATATAATAATGGCATGCTGTTTATTGTGTGCTCTGTGATTTACATGTAATAGTGACACAGACCTTACTGTCTGCTCTGTGATTTATTTATAATAATCACACACTACTTAATGTGTGCCCTGTGATTCAGATATAATAATGGCATGCTCCTTGCTGTGAGCTCTGTGATTTACACATAATAATGACATGCTGTTTACTGTGTGCTCTGTGAATTACATATAATAATGACACTCCTCTTACTGTGTGCTCCGTGATTTACATACAGTAATAATGCACTGCTTACTGGGTGCTCCCTGATTTAAATACAATAATGGCACAATACTTACTGTGGGTCTTATGATTTACATATAAAAGTGATACACTGCTTACTATGTGCTCAGTGATTTATATATAATAATGACACACTATTTACTGTGTGCTTTATGGCTTACCTATAGTAATGACACCCCTCTTACTGTGTGTTCTGTGATTTACACATAATAATACCACGCTGCTTACTGGGTGCTCTGTGAATTCCACATACTAATAACATAGTACTTACTATGTGCTCTGTGATTTATACATACTAATGGCACACTGGTTACTGTCTGCTCTGTGATTTACATATAATGATGACACACTGCTTACTCTGTGCCCTGTGCCCTGTGATTCACATATAATAATGACATGCTGTTTACTGTGTACTCTCTGATTTACATATAAAAATGACACTGCTTACTGTATGCCTCATGATTTACATATAATAATGAAACACTGCTTACTGAGTGTTCCATGATTTACATATAATATTGACACACTGCTTACTGTATGCTCTGTGATTTACATATAATAATGAAACACTGCTTACTGAGTATTCCATGATTTACATACAATAATGACACACTGCTTTCTGTGCGCTCTGTGGTTTACATATACTAATGACACACTGCTTACTGTGTGCTCTGTGACTTACATATAATAATGACAAACTGCTTACTGTGTGCTCTGTGATTTACATATAATAATGATACACTACTTACTGTATGCTCTCTGATTTAAATACAATAATGACACACTGCTTACTGTGTGTCTTGGATTTACATATAAAAATGATACACTGCTTACCATGTGCTCTGTGATTTATATGTAGTAATGACATACTCACTGTGTGCTTTGTGACTTACATATAGTAATGACACTCCTCTTACTGTGTGTTCTGTGATTTACACATAATAATCACAAGCTGCTTATTGTGTCCTCTGTGATTTACACATACAAATGACATGCTACTTAATGCCTGCCCGGTGATTTAGATGTATTAATGACATGCCGCTTACTGTTTGCTCTGTGATTTACATATAATGATGACAAACTGCTTAATGTGTGCTCTGTGGTTTTTATATAATATTGACAGAGTACTTACTATGTGCTCTGTCATTTACACATACTAATGACACACTGCTTACTGTGCGCTCTGTGACTTACATCTACTAATGACACAGCACTTACTGTGTGCTCGGTGAATTACATATAATAATGACACACTGCTTACTGTGTGCTCTGTGGTTTACATATACTAATGACACAGTGCTTACTGTTTGCTCTGTGACTTACATATAACAATGACACACTGCATTCTGTTTGCTCTGTGATTTACATATAATAATGACACACACTGCTTACTGTGTGCCCTGTGATTTACATATATTGATGAAACACTGCTTACTGTGTGCCCTGTTATTTACAAATAATGATAACACACTGCTTAATATGCGCCCTGTGATTTACATATAATGACACACTGCTTAATGTGTGCCCTGTGATTCACATATAATAATGACATGCTGTTTATTGTGTGCTCTGTGAATTACATATAATAATAACACTCCTCTTACTGTCTGCTCTATGATTTGCACATAATAATACCACACTGCTTACTGTGTGCTCCGTGGTTTACATATAATAATGATACACTACTTACTGTGTGCTCTCTGATTTAAATACAATAATGACACACTGCTTACTGTGTGTCTTGTGATTTACATATAAAAATGATACACTGCTTATTATGTGCTCTGTGATTTATATGTAGTAATGACACACTGTTTACTGTTTGCTTTGTGACTTACTTATAGTAATGACACTCCTCTTACTGTATGTTCTGTGATTTACACATAATAATCACAAGCTGTTTACTGTGTCCTCTGTGATTTACACATACTAATGACATGCTATTTAATGCCTGCCCGGTGATTTAGATGTATTAATGACATGCCGCTTACTGTTTGCTCTGTGATTTACATATATTGATGACAAACTGCTTAATGTGTGTTCTTTGGTTTTCATATAATATTGACAAAGTACTTAGTGTGTGTTCTGTCATTTACACATACTAATGACACACTGCTTACTGTGTGCTCTGTGACTTACATCTACTAATGACACAGCACTTACTGTGTGCTCGGTGAATTACATATAATAATGATACACTGCTTACTGTGTGCTGTGTGGTTTATATATACTAATGACACAGTGCTTACTGTTTGCTCTGTGATTTACATATAATAATGACACACTGCTTACTGTGTGCCCTGTGATTTACATATATTGATGAAACACTGCTTACTGTGTGCCCTGTTATTTACAAATAATGATAACACACTGCTTAATATGCGCCCTGTGATTTACATATAATGACACACTGCTTAATGTGTGCCCTGTGATTCACATATAATAATGACATGCTGTTTACTGTGTGCTCTGTGAATTACATATAATAATGACACTCCTCTTACTGTCTGCTCTGTGATTTGCACATAATAATACCACACTGCTTACTGTGTGCTCCGTGGTTTACATATAATAATGACCACTGCTTACTGTGTGCTCTCTGATTTAAATACAATAATGACACACTGCTTACTGTGTGCCCTGTGATTTACATATATTGATGAAACACTGCTTACTGTGTGCCCTGTTATTTACAAATAATGATAACACACTGCTTTATATGTGCCCTGTGATTTACATATAATGACACACTGCTTGTGTGCCCTGTGATTCACATATAATAATGACATGCTGTTTACTGTGTGCTCTGTGAATTACATATAATAATGACACTCCTCTTACTGTCTGCTCTGTGATTTGCACATAATAATACCACACTGCTTACTGTGTGCTCCGTGGTTTACATATAATAATGACCACTGCTTACTGTGTGCTCTCTGATTTAAATACAATAATGACACACTGCTTACTGTGTGTCTTGTGATTTACATATAAAAATGATACACTGCTTATTATGTGCTCTGTGATTAATATATAGTAATGACACACTGTTTACTGTTTGCTTTGTGACTTACATATAGTAATGACACTCCTCTTACTGTGTGTTCTGTGATTTACACATAATAATACGACGCTGCTTACTGGGTGTTCTGTGAATTCCACGTACTGACAACATAGTACTTACTATGTGCTCTGTGATTTACACATACTAATGACACACTGCTTACTGTGTGCCCTCTGACTTACATATAATGACATACTGCTTAATGAGTGCCTTGTGATTCAAATATAATAATGACAAGCTGTTTACTGTGTGCTCTGTGAATTACATATTATAATGACAATCCTCTTACTGTGTGCTCTCTCATTTATATACAATAATAATGCACTGCTTACTGTGTCCTCCCTGATTTAAATACAGTAATGACACACTACTTACTGTGGGTCTTGTAATTTACATATAATAATGACACACTGCTTACTGTGTGCTCTGTATTTTACATATAATAATGACACCATGCTTACTGTCTGTTCAATGATTTACATATAATAACGACACACTGCTTACTCTGTGCTCTGTAACTTACATATACTAATGACTCTCCTCTTACTGTGTGCCGTGTTATTTATATTTATTTACATATAATAATGACATGGTGCTTAGTGAGATTTACATCTAATAATGGCAAAGTGCTTCCTCTGTGTCTTGTGATTTACATATAATAAAGACACTCTTCTTACTGTGTGCTCTGTGATTTACATATACTAATCACACAGTGCTTAATGTGTTCCCTGTGATTTACATATAATAATGACATGTATGTAGTTCACATATAATAATGACACAGTGCTTACTGCCTGTTCCGTGGTTTACATATGATAATGACGCAATGTTTACTGTGTGCTTTGTGACTTTCATATATAATGACTCTCCTGTTACTGTGTGTTCTGTGATTTACATATAATAATGACACGGTGCTTAGTGAGTGTTCTCTGATTTACATATATTAATGAAACTCCTTTTAATCTGTGCTCTCTGATTTACATATAATAACAACACACTGCTTACTGTGGGCTATGTGATTTACATATAATAATGACAAACTACTTACTGTGTGATCTGCGTTTTACACATAATAATGACACACTGCTTACCATGTGCTCTCTGATTTACATATAATAATGACACTTACTGTATGCCTTGTGATTTACATATAATAAAGACACACTGCATATTGTGTGTTCCGTGACTTACATATAATACTGGCACACTGCTTACTGTGTGTCTTGTGATTTACATATACTAATGACACACTGCTTACTGTGTGCACTGAGATTTACATATAATACTGACACAATGCTTACTGTGTGTCTTGTGACTGATATATACTAATGACACACTGCTTACTGTGTGCACTGGGATTTACATATAAAAATGATAAACTGCTTACTGTATGCTCTCTGATTTAAAAACTATAATGACACACTGCTTACTGTGTGTCTTGTCATTTACATATAAAAATGATACACTGCTTACAGTGTGCTCTGTGATTTATATATAGTAATGGCACACTGTTTACTGTGTGCTTTGTGACTTACATATAGTAATGACACACCTCTAACTGTGTGTTCTGTGATTTATACATAATAATGACACACTGCTTACTGGGTGGTCTGTGAATTTCACATACTAACAACACAGTACTTACTATGTGCTCTGTGATTTACACATACTAATGACACACTAGTTACTGTGTGCCCTGTGATTTACATATAATGATGACACACTGCTTAATGTGTGCCGTATGACTTACATCTAATGACACATTCCTTAAAATGAGACCTGTAATTTACATATAATAATGATATGCTGTTTACTGTGTGCTCTGTGATTTACATATATTAATGACATGCTGTTTACTGTATGCTCTGAGATTAACATATAATAATGACACACTGTTTACTGTGTGCTCTGGGATTTACACATACTATTGGCACACTGCTTACTGTGTGCTTTGTGATTTGCATATAATAATGGCACACTGCTTACTGTGTGCTCTGTGATTTACACATACTATTGGCACACTGCTTACTGTGTGCTCTGTGATTTACATATAATAATGACACACAGCTTACTTTGTGCTCTGTGATTTACATATAATAATGACACACTACTTACTGTGTGCTCTCTGATTTACATATAATAATGACACACTGCTAACTATGTGCTCTGTGGTTTACAAATAATAATGACACACTACTTACTGTGTGTCCTGTGATTTACAAATACTAATTACACACTGCTTACTGTGTACACAGTGATTTACATATAATAATAACAGACTGCTAACTGTGTGCTCTGTGATTTACATATAATAATGACACACTGCTTACTGTGTCCACAGTGATTATATATAATAATAATACTGACAATACCGCACTTACTACTGTTTCTTTATTTTTAATACAAATAATAACCACTGCTTACTGTGTGTCTGTGAGTGATATTATAAAAATGATACACTGCTTGTGTGTGCTGTGTAATATAATATAGTAAATACACAACACTTTGCTGTGTGCTTTGTGACTTACATTATAGTAATGACACTCACTTACTGTGTGTTCTGTGATTTACACATAATAATACCACTGCTTACTGGGTGCACATATAATAATGACACTCCTCTTACTGTGTGTTCTCTGATTTAAATACAATAATGACATACTGCTTACTGTGTGTCTTGTGATTTACATATAAAAATGATACACTGCATACTGTGTGCCCTGTGATTTACAAATAATTATAACACACTGCTTAAAGTGTGCCCAGTGATTCACATATAATAATGACATGCTGTTTACTGTCTGCTCTGTGAATTCCACATACTAATGACACAGTACTTACTGTGTACTCTGTGATTTACACATACTAATGACACACTGGTTACCGTGTACTCTCTGATTTACATATAATAATGACACTGCTTACTGTATGCCTTGTGATTTACATATAATAATGACACGCTGCTTACTGGGTGTTCCATGATTTACATATAATACTGACACACTGCTTACTGTGTGTCTTGTGATTTACATATGCTTATGGCACACTGCTTACTGTGTGTCTTGTGATTTGCATATAAAAATGATACACTGCTTACTATGTGCTCTGTGATTTATATATATTAATGACACACTGTTTACTGTGTGCTTCGTGACTTACATATAATAATGACACACTCCTTACACTGTGCTCTGCGACTTACATATACTAATGACACACTGCTTACTGTGTGCTCTGTGATTTACATATAATAAAGACATCCTGCTTACTGTTTGCTCTGTGATTTACATATAATAAAGACATCCTGCTTACTGTTTGCTCTGTGATTTACATATACTAATGACACAGTGCTTACTGTTTGCTCTGTGATTTACATACAATAATGACATCCTGCTTACTGTTTGCTCTGTGATTTACATATAATAATGACACACTGCTTACTGTTTGCTTTGTGATTTACATATAATAATGACATCCTGCTTACTGTTTGCTTTGTGATTTACATATAATAATGACATCCTGCTTACTGTTTGCTCTGTGATTTACATATAATAATGACATCCTGCTTACTGTTTGCTCTGTGATTTACATATAATAATGACACACTACTTACTGTGCACTCTCTGATTTACATATAATAATGACACACTGCTTACTGTGTGCTCCATGATTTATATATAATATTGACACACTGCTTGCTGTGTGCTCTGTGATTTACATATAATAATGATACACTACTTACTGTATGCTCTGTGATTTACATATAATAATGACATCCTGCTTACTGTTTGCTCTGTGACTTACATATATTAATGACACACTACTTACTGTGCACTCTCTGATTTACATATAATAATGACAAACTGCTTACTGTGTGCTCCATGATTTACATATAATATTGACACACTGCTTGCTGTGTGCTCTGTGATTTACATATAATAATGACATCCTGCTTACTGTTTGCTCTGTGACTTACATATATTAATGACACACTACTTACTGTGCACTCTCTGATTTACATATAATAATGACAAACTGCTTACTGTGTGCTCCATGATTTACATATAATATTGACACACTGCTTGCTGTGTGCTCTGTGATTTACATATAATAATGACATCCTGCTTACTGTTTGCTCTGTGATTTACATATAATAATGACACACTACTTACTCTGTGCTCTGTGACTTACATATAATAATGACATCCTGCTTACTGTTTGCTCTGTGACTTACATATATTAATGACACACTACTTACTGTGCACTCTCTGATTTACATATAATAATGACACACTGCTTACTGTGTGCTCCATGATTTACATATAATAGTGACACACTGCTTACTGTGTGCTCTGTGATTTACATGTAATAATGACACACTGCTTACTGTGTGCTCTGTAGTTCACATATAATAATGACACAGTGCTTACTGCCTGTTCTGTGGTTTACATATGATAATGACACAATGTTTACTATGGGCTCTGTGACTTACATATATAATGACTCTCCTCTTACTGTGTGCGCTGTGATTTATATATTTATTTATTTTTATTTTACATTTGTTAACTGGGGATGTCTGACTGAGCCGAAAAGGCCCTTTTTAGCAGAGGCCCGGGGAGAAAAGCTCCACAAAGAAAAATTACAGATACGTTTAGTTATTTAGACATGATCAGTATGCACACAAATTACAAAAGACATGTTTTTACAGTGGTATGTGGCACATCTACAGTTACAGTGGAGAGAACAAACAAAAAATATTAATTTAAAAATAAAGGTAATTAATAGATTTGTGGTGTACAGCTGAAATTTGGAACATAGGTGGAATACATACATAGTACACAGGTACAGTACATACATTGTAGATTAGCCAGTGTTTGTGAGTAAGACTGAAAACTATTATCAAGTACTCTAGATTTAGTATGTATACCTTATCCTCTTTCACTAGCCTGGGGAGCAATCATGGCACTGCCAACTTTGCTTGAGATGGTGCCTTATGAGGTCTTTAAAGGAGGCTTTGGATGATGTGTTTTGAATGCTAGTGGGGACAGCGTTCCATTTTTTAGCCACTGAACTACTATATAGTGCATCTCCAAAGCTATTGTAGCTGTTGGTGACTTCTAGTAGTAGTTTGCTTGATGATCTAAGAGGCCTTTTAGCTGAGTGATGTACTAGGTTTTTGAGGGCAGGACACTTATTGGGGAGGTAATAGATCGAATGACAGAGGCAGGGCTGATTGTAGGTTAGGAGGTTGGGCAGTTCAAGCCAGTGGAGCTGTCTCAAAGCAGTACAGTGATGAGTTCTATATTAGCAATTTGCCGCAAAGTGGGCAATTCTGTTATAGCAGGCTTCCATTTTGCTTAGTTTAGTTTTGTTGAGATTAGTCAGAATGGGAGATGCACAGAGTAGGGTGGATAGAAGTTGGGAGCAAGCAATAGCTGATCTTGTGTTGTTGGTAAGAAATGGATTGATATGGTAGAGTGATCCCAGTTTGGCATGTACTTTTTTAATAGTTAAGTTGAGATGACTATCAAATTTTAGGTGGGAGTCTATGGTTATTCCCAATAGCTTTGCCTGTGCCACTGGAGCGATTGGAGTAGCATTTGTGGAGCAGATAGTGAATTGACTGTTATCAGTGTTTTTCTTAGAACTTGCTACAATCATAAGCTGAGTTTTCTTTGGATTGAGGATAAGTTGGGCTTTGGTAAGGTAGTTTTCAACATTGGAGAATGCTAGTTGGGTTGTTTACAGGAGGGTGGGAATGTTTTGTGCAGCACAGATTTAAGATAGTGTCATCTGCATACTGAATGATAGAAGCATGTTGTGTGGAGGTATGGAGGTCATTTGTGAAGACTGTGAATAGTAGTGGTCCTAAGATGGAACCCTGTGGGGCTCCTATAGTTATGGGCAGCTGAGGAGAGAGATAATTTTCCCATTTCACAGCTTGGTACCTGTCAGTTAAGTAGCTTTGGAACCAGGCAAGAGTAGAATTTGATATGTGATATTAGTTTAGTTTGTTTAGCAGGATTTGGTGTGAGACTGTGTCAAATGCTTTGGACATATCCAAAAAAAGAGATGACACCTGTAGTGCTTCATTATGGAGACGGTTTACTATGTCTGTGAAGCAGAGGAGGGCTGTAGTGGTACTATGGGCAGTTCTGAAACCATGCTGAGTAGGTGACAGGATGTTGCTGTCTAGGAGATAGTTTAGCATCTGGGTATGGATGCATTTTTCTTGGATTTTGGCCAGGGGGAGAGTAAAGCAATGGGTCTGTAGTTATTAAGTTCAGTGGAGGTCCCGCCTTTATGTATGGGTGTAACATAGGATATTTTCCAGAGTTTGGGCACATAGTTTTCAACAATAGATCTGTTTATGAGAGTGGAGACTGGGATAGCAATAGTATCTGCTGTGAGTTTCAAGAAATAGCTGGGGAGTAGGTCGGCTGCTGTTGAAGAGGTTTTTAGTTTGGAGAGCATGCTTTTGATTTGAAGTGGTGGAAACTGTTTTGAGGGTAAAGCTTGTATTAGTGTTATTTGTGTCGGGGGGGATAGTGAGAAAGGAACTGTCCTGTGATACTAAGGATAGAATTGAGTTCACAAAGGGGAGTTGAATTGTGTTTCGATGGGAACTTTAGTGTCAGGGGTGGTTGGTTTGAGGGTAGCCTTTTGGGTGGATTTTAGTAGCTGGTTTACATTTTTCCAAAATGTTGGGGAGTTGTGTTGGTATTTAGTTTGTAATGTGTAGTAGGATTTTTTGTCCGGCCTAATGCATTTTTTTGCACTGTTGCGCAGTTCTTGGTACTTAGGCTTTGTGTTTCTTTGTTTTTTTTATACTAAAGCCAGGCAGTGTCTCTGGACTTGAGAATTTGTTTGGTTTCTTTACTGAGCCAGGGGTTTGTAGAGGTTGTAACCTTGATTTTGCACAATGGAGCGACAGTGTCTTGGTGTTGTAGACATTTTTTGTTGATATATGCTACAGCCTGGTCAAGTGGGAGGGTTTTTATGAGGGTCCAGTCACAGTTACAGAGTAAAGTGTTGAGGACCTCAGGAGAGAATTGTTTTGTGTTTCTAGTGGATATATAGTTAGTGGTTTTGCATATGCTTGTTCTACTACATATAAAGTATATTATGTTGTGGTCACTTAAGGTGTCTGGGAGACTGCCTGTGTGAGGGTACAATGTGGGGTTGTTAGTTAGGGCCCAGTCAAGGATGGATTCCCTTTTAGATTTTTATCACATCTAGTTGGAATTTGAACTAGCTGCTGGTAGCCATGGAGTTTTATTAGATTACTTGGTGGTTCTGATATACAAGTGAACCAATCTAGGTTGAAGTCCCCCAGAATAAGGATTTCTTGTGAGTATGGGGAAGAACACCAGGATAAGAAGTCTTCAAGGCTAGCAGGTGTATTACCAGGTGGAATATAGATCACAATTGTGCTGATGACCTTTTTAGGGTGAAGTTGAAGTTGTGAGATAAGTATGTCCCAATTATTGGGGGAAGGGTAGAAGTTTGGTAACTGACATACAGTTAAGTTGGACTTGTACAGTAAGGCAGTTCCACCCCCTTTACAAAGTGATCTGTCTTGTCTAATGATATTGTAGCCGGTAGGGAGAACTTCTGAGTTAGCTATGTTTTTATTTAGCCAGGTTTCTGTTAAAGCAACTATGTCTGGGGAGTAGTGTGCTGTTGTGGCCTGGAGTTCAGGAATTTTATTTTTGATACTTCTAATATTAATATTTAGCATTAAAAAGATGGTTGGATTTGCTGCTGTTGTTGATTTGCCCAGGGATGAAGATAGTGGGGGTGTTATGTTCTGACATTTGTGTTGGAGCCGTTTGTTTTGGACAGGATGAATTTGGGCCTGGGTTGGGGTGGATATCCCCACTTATGGTGAGCCTGGTGTTAAAATGGTGATACAGATGTTGTAGTTTGGTGAGGAGTGTAAGAAAGTATTGTGTTTTTTTGGAATAGGAATGAGAGCATATGTGTTTAGTTCTGAATTGGTCCGTTATGTAGTTCTTGAACAATTGTGAGCAAATATTATTATAATGTGTGGTGTCTGTATATGACAGTGCATAATGTAGTGTTGTGCTACTAAGTTTGGGGATATTGCTAGAGTGATAACTTGTGGTGTTGTAAAGAATTATGAGAACACAGACTAGACTTAGTTGTATGATAGTCATGGTATAAAGTTTAAGTTGGTTCTAGGTGGGGTCTGAATAGGAATTATAGGGTTGCACTATATGTGGATGGGAAAGTAGTGTGGGTGATGCCTAGTGGGAATGAGAGTGATTGGGAGTATTTTGTGTGGAGCAAGTTGTTGTGGTATAAAGTGATATGACTTGAGGAGCTGTGATTGGTGGAGGTGATGTGAGCTGTGGGTGTGGCTGTGATTACTATAAATGTAGAGGTTTTGGGGGTGGGAGGGAATAGGGGTCAGGGCAGGGGAGCAGAAAGAGCCCGAGCGTGAGCGAGGGCTAACAGAGGGGTGCAGAGCCCACCAAGACAAGAGAAAAAAGTAAGTATTACTTTACAAATCTGAACACTTTAAACAAATTCCTGAGGTCTAATGGCTTACAAGCAAGCAGAATGTAATTGCTGAAGAGCACATGTGTCCTGGTGGGAGACTAGAAATTTAAAGATGGCTCCATGCTCGGTAGGATTCTAATATAGACTTAGTATTGGGGGAGGGAGATAGCACAAGGGGTGTAAACCAGGTGGAATGCAAAGAAACCAGAGAGGCAATTAGTGGAAATCAGTGAAGGCCTCAGAGGGGGTAAGTAATAATTCAAACTATCTGTAAAATGAAGGAGAGAAGAGACGGCAAAGTTTATTAAGGTTGGGAGTGTGTCTTCACATTGACTTGCCGATTACTAACTAGTTTGTGCGCAGATTATAGTAGGAAGATACATTAGCAATGAAGGGGAATGTATAGAGATGCAAATAAACAGGTGGGCCTCCAAGTGGTACAAACTAAGGCAGAAAGCACTGAGAGGGCTGCTTGATGGTTAATTTAGTCACAGGGATCTGAATTAAATGAATGCTGTCTATTGGAGAGTTAGGATTACTGTACTAGCTAGTGGGGGGGGGACACAAGGCTACAACAGTCAAGTTTTATTAGCACGCTGAGAACTACTAAGAAATACTGCTAACGTAATAGCTTCACTCTCATAAAACATACAAGTAGAATGCCTGGGTGGACTGGCCCTGCTCTTGAGGCTCAAAATGTATATCCTTGTTTAGTTTGCAGTACTGACTCCTTTTTATTCCGTATGGGTGGAGTGGTAGCCACAGACTACAGATTTGCTTGAGTGTGCCCAGCAAGCAGAATGTAATTGCTGAAGAGCACTTGTGTCCTGGTGGGAGACTAGAAATTTAAAGATGAATGAAAATGAATAAAGTATACTAATCACACTCCTCTTACTGTGTGTTCTGTGATTTACATATAATAATGACACGGTGATTACTGTGTGCTTTGTGATTTACATGTAATAATGACAAGCTGCTTACTGTGTGCTCTGTGATTTACATATAATAATGACACAGTGCTTAGTGAGTACTCTCTGATTTACATAAAATAATGAAACTCCTCTTAATCTGTGCTCTCAGATTTACATATAATAATAACATACTGCTTACTGTTTGCTCTGTGATTTACATGTAATAATGACATCCTGCTTACTGTTTGCTCTGTGATTTACATATAATAATGGAAAACTGCTTACTGTGTGCTCTGTGATTTACATATAATACTGACACACTGCTTATGGTCTGCTCTGTGATTTGCATATAATAAGAACATGCTACTTACTGTCTGCTCTGTGATTTACATATAATAATGCCACACTGCTTACTGTGTGCTCTGGGATTTACATATAATAACACGCTGCTTACTGTGTGCACTGTGATTTTCATATAATAATCAAACGCTGTTTACTGTTTGCTCTGGGATTTACACATACTAATGACACAGTACTTACTGTGTGCTCTGTGTTTTACACATAATAATGACAAACTGCTTACTGTGTGCTCTCTGATTTACATATAATAATGAAACTTCTCTTAATCTGTGCTCTCTGATTTACATATAATAATAACACACTGCTTACTGTGTGCTTTGTGATTTACATGTAATAATGACAAGCTGCTTACTGTGTGCTCTGTGACTTACATATAATAAAGACATCCTGCTTACTGTTTGCTCTGTGATTTACATATAATAATGACAAACTATTTACTGTGTGCTCTATGATTTACATGTAATAATCAAATGCTGTTTACTGTGTGCTCTGGGATTTACACATACTGACACAGTACTTACTGTGTGCTCTGCGTTTTATACATAATAATGACACACTACTTACCGTGTGCTCTCTGATTTACATATAATAATGACACGCTGCTTACTGTATGCCTTGTGATTTACATATACTAAAGACACACTGCATATTATGTGTTTCGTGATTTACATATAATACTGGCACAATGCTTACTGTGTGTCTTGTGACTGACACATACTAATGACACACTGCTTACTGTGTGTACTGGGATTTACATATAATAATGATAAACTGCTTACTGTATGCTCTCTGATTTAAAAATAATAATGACACACTGCTTACTGTGTGTCTTGTGATTTACATATAAAAATGATACACTGCTTACTGTGTGTTCTGTGATTTATATATAGTAATAACACACTGTTTACTGTGTGCTTTGTGACTTACATATAGTAATGACACTCCTCTTACTGTGTGCTCTGTGATTTACACATAATAATGACAAGCTGCTTACTGGGTGGTCTGTGAATTTCACATACTAATAACACAGTACTTACTATGTGCTCTGTGAGTTACACATATTAATGACACACTGGTTACTGTGTGCCCTGCAATTTACATATAATAATGACACACTGCTTAATGTGTGCCATATGATTTACATCTAATGACACACTCCTTAACGTGAGCCCTGTGGTTTACATATAATAATGATATGCTGTTTACTATGTGCTCTGTGATTTACATATAATAATGACATGCCGTTTACTGTCTGCTCTGAGATTTACATATAATAATGGCACACTGCTTACTGTGTGCTCTGTGATTTACATATAATACTGACACACCGCTTACTGTGTGCTTTGTGACTTGCATATAATAATGACTCACTGCTAACTGTATGCCCTGTGATTTGAATGTAATAATGACACACTGCTCACTGTGTGCTCTGTGATTTACATATAATAATGACACACTGCTTACTGTGTGCTCTTTGATTTACACATACTATTGACAAACCGCTTACTGTGTGCTCTTTGATTTACACATACTATTGACACACCACTTACTGTGTGCTCTCTGATTTGCATATAATAATTACTCACTGCTTACTGTATGTCCTGTGATTTACATGTAATAATGACACACTGTTTACTGTGTGCTCTGTGATTTACATATAATAATGACACACAGCTTACTTTGTGCTCTGTGATTTACATATAATAATGACACACTGCTTACTGTGTGCTCTATAATTTAAATATAATAATGACACAGTACTTACTGTGTGCTCTGTGATTTTCATATACGAATGACTCACTGCTTACTGGGTGCCCTGTCATTTACATTTACTGACACACCACTTGCTGTGTTCTCTGTGATTTACATGGAATAATGACACACTGCTTACTGTGTGCCATGTAATTTACATACAATGATGACACACTGCTTAATGTGTGCCCTGTGATTTACATATAATGACATACTGCTTAATGTGAGCCCCTTGATTTACATATAATAATGACACCCTGTTTACTGTGTGCTCTGTGATTTACACATATTATTGACACACTGCTAACTGTGTGCTCTGTGATTTACATATAATAATGACACGCTGCTTACTGTGTGCTCTGTGATTTGCATATAATAATAAGTCACTGCTTAATGTATGCCCTGTTATTTACATGTAATAATGACACACTGCTTACTGTGTACCCTGTGATTTACTTATAATAATGACACACAGCTTACTATGTGCACTGTGATTTACATGTAATAATGACACACTGCTTACTGTCTGCTCTGTGATTTAAATATAATAACCAAATGCTGTTTAATGTGTGCCCTGTGATTTATATATACTAATGGCACAGTGCTTACTGTGTGCTCTGTGATTTGCATATAATAATGACAAACTGCTTACTTGTGCACACTGATTTACATGTAATGCTGAAACTCTGCTTACTGTGTGCTCTCTGATTTACATATATTAAAGACAAATGGCTTACTGTGTGCTCTGTGATTTACATATAATAATGACGCTCAGCTTACTGTGTGCTCTGTGATTTACATATAATAATGACACACTGCTTACTGTTTGCTCTCTGATTTATATATAATAATTACACACTGCTTACTGTGTGCCCTGTGATTTACAAATAATGATAACACACTGCTTAATGTGTGCCCTGTGATTTACATATAATGACACACTGCTTAATGTGTGCCCTGCGATTCACAAATAATAATAACATGATGTTTACTGTGTGCTCTGTAATTTACACATACTAATGACACACTGGTTACCATGTGCTCATTGATTTACATATAAGAATGACACACTGCTTACTGTATGCCTCGTGATTTACATATAATAACGACACACAGCTTACTGGGTGTTCCATGATTTACATACAATACTGACACACTGCTTACTGAGTGTCTTGTGATTTATATATACTAATGACACACTGTTTACTGTGTTGTCTGTAGTTTACATATAATAATGACACCATGCTTACTGTCTGTTCCGTGATTTACATATAATAATGACACACTGCTTACTCTGTGCTCTGTGACTTACATATACTAATGACTCTCCTCTTGCTGTGTGTCATGTTATTTAGATATACTAACCACACTCCTCTTACTGTTTTCTGCAATTTACATATAACAATGGCATCCTCCTTAATGAGTACTCTGCGATTTCCATATAATAATGAAACACTGCTTACTGAGGTGATCATAAATGCACTTTTTAAAGCGTCTTTCCGTCTTTCCTATATAGTATCCAGGACATACACTGCACTTTGCCAAATATATCAGAAAGCTAGAATTACAGTTGCCATGTCTAAACCTTATGATGGTACTATTTATATTTTCCAAAATAATGCTTTCATCTTCCATTACCGCATGACACTGATTGCAACTTCCACACTTGCTAGTGTGTTTTTTGTTATTGTTAGTAGTGTTAATATCTCTGCTATTACCACCTTGTTGTAAATGTTTTTTTAAACTGCTTCCCATTTTATACACAAAAGTTGGATTGTTACCTACTATCTCTTTCAACTCATCATCCGCCAATAATATATTTCAGTCGTTGTTCATAATTCTCTTAATCTTGTGTACCTGAGGTCCGTATTCTGGTACACATGCACGTTGGTATTTCCCCTTTAAATATCCACTTCTTTAATCATACTCATAGATCTGTTCTCTCCCTGGTTGGCTTAAAAGTGGGGGATATTTTCTTCCCCATTCTTGAATAGCATATTGTTTTATATCTAACATCATTTCCATGTTGTATCCCCTCTCTTTGAATAATTCTGTAATATAGTCCAATTCATCTACCATTTCCTCATATCTAGAAGTCATGCGAGCTGCTCTGATACACTGGCCCTTAAAAATATTGTGTAACTGCTTTCTTGGATGGTTGCTAGAAAATTGTAAATAACCATTAGAAAAACGTGCTCTTTCTATATATACGTGATTTGAATCCATTTGAATCATGAGATACATATGTGTCCAGGTATGCTATACCATTATAGCTGATTGAATGAGTGAATTTAAGAAACTCACTACTGGAGTTTAAAAATGCAATACAAGAATCTAAGTCAGCTGGACTACCATCCCATAAAATGTAAATATCATCTAAAAATCTGGAGTAATGTCTCACATGCTTGAACAAGGTGTTAGGAAAAACTACAGACTCTTCCCAATCTAACATGACCAAGTTAGCAAAGATGGGGGCACAAGCTGACCCCATTGCCACTCCCCTGTTCTGTCGGTAGTGTTCACCTTCAAAATAGATGTAATTATGGTCCAGCACAATTGACATACACTCCATAATCAAACATATCATTTCCCATCCTATGTGTGAATGCCTTCTAATGCTGCTACAAAAAGCCTCTAATCCTAAATTCTTGGGAATACAGGAAAAAAGGTCAATAACATCAATTGTTACATATGTATGCCCTTCTTTCCAAGATTGTGTAGGAAAGTTACCCAAAAAATCCCAGGAATCCTTTACCATATGTGGGATGTGTGCATAAACATGTTTTCCCATGTGTCTACAGCTACCCCTAATGGAAATGTTTTAGAATGGCTATCAAAAATGATGGGTCAGAAAGGAGGATCATTTAAATCTTTGTGTATTTTCGGTATACCCACCAAAGTGGCTAATACCGGATAATGTACCTTAAGATAATCATACACTTCAAGTGCAATCCTATTGTCGATCAAAAACTCTTCTATATACGAATCTATATGTTGATATGCAATATTAATCTCATTGGTGGATACAGTTTCATAATTACCTGACTGTAATAATATGTCAAACATTTTGATTGTATATTCCAAAGCATCATATATAACCATTCCTCCTCCCTTATCTGGCTTCATAACACGTATGTTGGCGTCCACCTTTAGTTCTCTCAATATTCTTTTCTTATCCACAGTGAGATTATTGTTCATTTTCTCTGTTCTTACTTTGTTTTGAAGTTTGTATATTTCCTTAGTCACCTGTTTCTCATATACCTCTACATATGAACGCATCGGAGGTATATATGTGCTTTTTTTCTTTAATTTAGGAGAAATTTTATTTATTGAATTACCAACTATATTAGGCTTATCCTTATACATTATAGCCAAATTAATCTTTCTCAAAAATATCTTGATTTCACTGAGACTGTCCACAAGCTTGAAATAGGGTGTGAAAATAAATTTCATCCCTTTAGACAATAAGTCAAAATGTGCCTTGTTCAATGTCAAATTAGAATAATTATAAATTCTGAAGTTGTTCAAACTATGTAGTATCCCATCTACTCTAATATTTTCACTTTCTTTGTAACAAACACCCTTCGCATATTCTACCAGTGTCTTGTTTGGTTCCTGAATTGAACCTTGTGCTGTCCAATCTGGGGATGTGTTGTATTCTGCTTCCACCCCCTTCCCTTTTGCCACTGTGGCTGCTGTTGCTTTTTCCATCCCCTCTGCAAATTTAATCTGTCTTGATCATAGTATTCATGCCCCTCTCCAGTATGTGTTTTATTCTCATTAAATCCTTTTGTTTGAAAAAGTCTCTTGGTTTTGTAATAACTTTCATGGTCTGTATCGTTCCATGTATATACTTGATCACATTTGCATTGAGCAACATCTCTGTTTATCTTCTTACATTTTTTGTCATAACTTATCTGTGTCTTCCTTTCTGCTAAATAAAACTGTTTGTCATATAATTTCTCCCGTTGCTTGAACAATAAATCACTAACCATCTTGTGATTTAGTTCTTCTACTTCATGCATCAACCGGGAGAGTTTCTCATCATTATGTTTAATTAACAACCTCATATAACTGAACCCAAACTGGTTAAATAATTGATTGAATTCATTTCTGTTATTTCTTGTAATAACTAGACCCATCAGTTGTTTAAAAAAACGCAGTCCCATAGGTACAATTTCTAAAGTGAGACACTTGTTTAAATATGCATTGTCCAACTTAACACCATTAATGGCATTCAACTTTTTACCCAAAAGGTATATATAATCCCTTAACATATAATTAGTTAAAACCTTCTCATTGGCTTTCACACTTTTTCCCCGTTCATAATTTTCAAAATCATAATTAGTAGAAAAATACTTTTGTGAATGTACATCATTTTCAGTACTAACATTACTAACTCTGTCAGAAAGTCATGTCCAAGCATTAAATGAAACAGTACCTTTGTCACTATTAGTGGCTTTCCCCACCACATTTGAATAAGTTTTCCCTGATTGAATCCTTTTCAGTTTAGTGCTAATGCGTTTTGTCTCTTCTTCATCGTCGTATTCATACAGTGAGAAGTCAAAAGTAAATCCCATTGAATTTAATTTACTGCTGTCTCATGGCTCCTCCAAAACCCGTAAATCGGGCAAGTCAATTTCCATACTTCCTTTGAATCTATTGAGTCCGGATCCCTGACCATTTGGAATGTCCTGAACCAACGAAATATCACTATGGGCAGATGCAGGTCGTTGACCTTCCTTGTGTAGGTCTGCATGGACCGGTGAAGCCTCAGACCGGAATTCCCTCTGCTCCCATTCAAATGACTTGCCATTCCTTTTAACAGAATCAGCTGTTGACAAAATTCCATTCACTGAGGTGGCTATAACGCCCACAGAAGTCTTGCCTGCTGCTTGCGAAGCAGCTGAAGTAAAAAGTTCAATTAATCTGCTTACTTCTCCTCTGAGTGCGGTAAATTCCGACCGAAGGTTACCCAATTCATCACTCTCTGAAGGAGAGTTCACAGGTTTCTGGACACCGGCATCCTCCATGGTGTACGACAACTGAATGTAAAAAACATTGAACACAACCTAAACTCGTAACGATCCAAATGTGCAACGTTAAAACCACAGATGGTCCACTGTACCCAAGTCCTGTTTAAAACCAATCCTTTTTATTGTAAAAACTGTACACAACTCATCTCTTGTTTAGCGCTTTCACCCACTATATGTGGGCTTCCTCAGAACTACAATTTCATGAATCAAAGCCTTTTAAATAAACTTTTAGGTGCCAAAAAACTTTAGTTGTAATCAAAGAAAAAGATGCCACGGCCGGACTGCAGAGAAACGTCTTTAAAAAAACTTTAATTGAACGTTTTAAATGCTTAAAAATAAAAATAACGTTTTTCGTCCTGTTTGAATACAGGACTTCTTCAGAAAACTCACACATATAACACATATATACCTATATAGTTCTACTTTCACCTACACATCCAATTCTTTGTATATATACATCAAAAGATTAAAATATTGAAATATTAAATTATAGGTATCTGGAATGTTGGTTATGTTGCAATATTTTCCCTATCTAGAATATATAGGGATTTGTAAAGCTGTTAACGTAAAATGAAGTTGTCCAGTCTCTCTTTTTTGTTAGCATGTATATTTCTTTAAGAAGATAAGCAATAAAAAATTTTGCGTGCTTTTTAGAAAGAATGTATAAATATTAGACTTTGAAATTTTCAGTTGTGTGAGTTTTCTGAAGAAGTCCTGTATTCAAACAGGACAAAAAACGTTATTTTTATTTTTAAGCGTTTAAAACGTTCAATTAAAGTTTTTTAAAAACGTTTCTCTGCAGTCCGGCCGTGGCATCTTTTTCTTTCATTCGTTTGGAGATAATAGTGATTTTTAGTTGTAATCAGCACTTAAAGTGATACCACTCATAAGCATTCATTGTTACATATATTGGTGCCTTATGTTGCAATACATAAATGTTATTGAATCATTAATAAAAATTGAAATACATACATACTAATAACGATGTCCTGGATAATATATAGAAAAGATGGAAAGATGCTTTAAAAAGCGCATTTACGATCACCTATATAGTAGAAAAAGAAAGGATTCCAATATTTATTTATTTATTATTTTATTTTATTTTATTTTACATTTGTTGACCGGGCTAGTCTAGCTGGATACATGTCCATTTTCAGTAGAGGCCCAGGGAGAAAAGCTCCAAGAAACATAAAAAAATTAAATATACAAGTTATGACAGATCAATATAAAAAAGACAATTCTTACAAGTATATAAGTAACAATTTTTTTTTAGTACAAATTATAATACTCGTAGTGATTAACAACATAAGCATTAATTTCGTAGAGGGTAATGCATAAGAGAGGGTGCATTATACATATATACATAAGTTTTAGATGCAATAACATAGTAAATTGAAACATTAAGGGAAGATTGTGAAGGATGTGGGGTGAAAATTAGTAAAAGGAAAAAGTTAGTCAGGGTTAGTACAGGAGCATAGCCAGTGTTTGTTGAGAAATAGTTTTAGATTCCTTTTGAAAAGTGAGAGAGAAGTCTGAGAGGTGAGTTCAGAGGGTAGTTGGTTCCATAGTTTACCAACAGAGTTAGAGAACAAGGAGTCACCTGGTGAGTTGTTAGATTTGGTTGTATTGATCAGCAGTTTATTTGAGGAGCATAGAGTCTTGACATTATTGTAAGGGGTAATGAGGCTAGACAGTATTGGAGTGTTGCTGGGTTGATACAGGGTCTTGTGGGTTATTGTAAGTTGGTGAAATTGGAGCTTCTAGCCAGTCTAGTTGTTTTAGATTCAAGCAGTGATGGGTTCTGAAAGGAAAGCCTGTAGCAAGTCTAGCAATATTATTATAGGATGTTGCTAGTTTGTTGAGGTTGTTTTTGGAGAGATTGGTGTATATAGGAGAAGCATAGAGTAGAGTGGAGATTAAGTGAGCTCTGGCTATAGCAGTCTTGGCTACTGGTGTAAGTAAGGGATTGATTCTGTAAAGGGATCCTAGTTTTTTGTTAACTAATTTTATTGTGGTGTTTATGTGAGTATCAAAGTTGAGGTTGTTGATTGTTATTCCTAAGAGTTTAGTGGTTGGGTCAGGAGAAATAAGAGTACTGTTGTTGGATGTGAGAGTGAAATGTAAGGGGGTGGACTTTTTGGATGGGTGTAAAGAGTAACAGTTTAGTTTTTTTGGAGTTTAAGAGGAGGCAGAGGTGTGAGAATCACTGTTCAATAGTACCGAAAGCTTTTTGCGTAAGAGACTGAAGTTCAGATTGAGAAGTGGCAGAACAGATTATAGTAGAGCCGTCTGCATATTGAATGTAGTTGATGTGTGGAATAGCTGTTTGAACATTATTAATATAAATGGAAAATAGGAGTGGGCCTAATATGGAGCCCTGTGGGACACTGAGGGAGACAGGAAGGTGATTAGATCGTTTATTTTGCCAGAGTACAGCCTGCTGTCGGTTTTCTAGGTAGGATGTGAACCAATTCATAGATAGAGGATCAAGTGAAAGGGAATTAAGTATGTGTAGAAGGAGTTGGTGGTTGACCATGTCAAAAGCCTTAGATAAATCAATGAAGACTGCAGAGGAAAGAATATTTTTGTTGCGTTTTTTGTTAATACAGTTTGTGAAGGATAGCAGGGCTGTGATGGTAGTGTGATAAGGTTTGAATCCATGTTGACAGTTGGCAAGTAGGTTATTATGGAGTAGGTGGTTAAGTAGTTGCTTATGGATGCATTTTTCCATTATTTTTGCTAGAGGGGATAGTAAAGCTATGGGGCAAAAGTTAGAGAAGTCATTTGAGTTCCCCCCCTTTATGCAGTGGGATGATATGAGAAATTTTCCAGATAGATGGGACAGTTCCTTCACTTATGGATCTATTTATCAGAATGGAAATGGGATAAGCAATGGCTTTAGCTCCTTTTTGCAGGAATTCTGCTGGGAGTTTGTCAACTGAGGGTGTAGTTGGTTTTAATTTTTGGACAAGGGAGCAGATAAAGGAAGTAGACACAGGTTGTAAATAAAATGATGGGGGTGGGTTTGTAGTAGAAGTAGTCAGATTAGAGGTGTCAGGAGATAGATGGCTAGCAAGAGTTTGTATAGCGTCTGTGAAGAAAGAATTGAAGGCATTAGCTCTTTGTGTGGGATTTTCTGGGTTAGATCCTTGTGGGGTGGGTGTGATAGATTGGCCGGGGTAAAGAAGTTTGTTAATGCTAGTCCAAAATTTTTGTGGTTCTTTGTGGGAGGATTGCTGTAATTGGAGGTAAAAGTTCTTTTTGTCTAGCAGGATGGCTTTTTTTGTACTATTTCTATGTTGCCTAAAGGTTTGGTGATCTGTAGGATTCTTAGTAGTATGCCATTTTGCCCAGGATTTGTTTCTGAGAAGGATTTTTTCCCTAGTATTTTTAGAGAGCCAGGGGGCTGGTTTAGCTTTATTTCTAATAGACCGTATTGGGGCTTGGTGGTCCAGGATGGTTAAGAATGTGGAACTGAAGTATTCTACTGCTTCATTTAGGGGGAGATATTTTAATGGTGACCAGTTACATTGTTTGAGTTCTGTTTGGAAAAGTTCTGGGTTAAAGTACTTTTTGGTGCGTACTGTTCTGAAAGTGTTATGGAAAGTTAGGTTGGTTTTATGTCTAATAATATAGGTAAGTGAATGGTCACTTAGGTCATCTGGAAGGGTTCCTGCTTTATAAGTTTGATGAGGACTGTTAGTAAGTATCCAGTATATAATGCATTATATAGGCATATTGACATGTACGGTGGGACACATAAATTTAAATTTGCCATTGTAGAAAATCTAAAACATAATTTGAGGGGGGGGGGGGTAATCGAAAGACAACCCTAGGATATAAGGAAGTATGGTGGCAGCTATTTACCGATGCCTCAACACCGCCAGGTTTGAATGATTATATATCAATCAAACCTATACTGGCTATCAGACAATAAGTGAGAATTTAATGGTATATAGTATGAGAAGAGGGTATTATGCAGAACAAAACAGTCATGGACATTTTATGATGAGATAACATAGTATTTTGTATATATAAGTATTACTGTATGGTGTGTTATATAAACTGTAGACTTAAGGTAATGTATTTATAATTATTTATGGTGATTTTAACAAACATATATATAGGTAGTATGGTATATACAACACATATATATATATATATATATATATATATATATATTAGTATTTTGTTTATTTATGTTTAGAAATCATTATTAGTATGTATGTATTTCAATTTTTATTAATGATTCAATAACATTTATGTATTGCAACATAAGGCACCAATATATGTAACAATGAATGCTTATGAGTGGTATCAATTTAAGGGCTAATTACAACTAAAGTTTTTTGGTGCCTAAAAGTTTATTTAAAAGGCTTTGATTCATGAAATTGTTGTTCTGAGGAAGCCCACATATAGTGGGTGAAAGCGCTAAACAAGAGATGATTTGTGTACAATTTTTACAATAAAAAGGATTAGTTTTAAACAGGACTTGGGTACAGTGGATCATCTCTGGTTTTAACATTGCACATTTGGATCGTTACTGATTTAAAAACAATAATGACACACTGCTTACTGTATGTCTTGCGATTTACATATAAAAATGATACATTGCTTACTATGTGCTCTGTGATTTATATATAGTAATGAAACACTATTTATTGTGGGCTTTGTGACTTACATATAGTAACGACAGTCCTTGTACTTTGTGTTCTGTGATTTACACATAACAATATCACACTGCTTTCTGGGTGTTCTGTGAATTCCACATACTAATAACATAGTAAAGACACACTGGTTGCTGTGTGCCCTTTGATTTACATATAATGATGAAACACTGCACACTGTGTGCCCTGTGATTTACAAATAATAACACACTGCTTAATGTGTGCCCTGTGATTCACATATAATAATGACATGCTGTTACTGTGTGCTCTGTGATTTACATGTAATTCTGACACACAGCTTACTGTGTGCTCTGTGATTTACATGTAATAATGACACACTGCTTAATGTGTGCCATGTGATTCACATATAATAATGACATGCTGTTAAATTTGTGTTCTGTGATTTACCTGTAATACTGACACACAGCTTACTGTCTGCTCTGTGATTTACATATAATAATGACACACTGCTTAATGTGTTCCCTGTGATTCACATATAATAATGACATGTTCCTTGCTGTGTTCTCTGTGATTTACATATAATAATAACACACTGCTTACTGTGTGCTTTGTGATTTACATGTAATAATGACAAGCTGCTTACTGTTTGCTCTGTGATTTACATATAATAATGACACACTGCTTACTGTGTGCTCTGTAGTTTACATACAATAATGACACTGTGCTTACTGTCTGTTCCATGATTTACATATAATAATGACACATTGACTACTCTGTGCTCTGTGACATACATATACTAATGACTCTCCTCTTACTGTGTGTCGTGTTATTTAGATATACTAATCACACTCCTCTTGCTGTGTGTTCTGCAATTTACATATAATAATGACATCCTCCTTAATGTCTACTCTGTGATTTACATATAATAATGACACACTGCTTTCTGTGTGCTCTGTGGTTTACATATACTAATGACACAGTGCTTACTATTTCCTCTGTGATTTACATATAATAATGACACACTGCTTACTGCGTGCTTTGTGATTTACATATAATAATGGCATTCCTCTTAATGTGTGCTCTGTGATTTACATATAATAATGACACACTGCTTACTTTGTGTCTTCTGATTTACATATAACAATGACAAACTCCTTACTGTGTCCTCTGTGACTTACATATAATTATGACACACTGCTTACTATGTGCTCCGTGATTTACATATACCAGTGACACTGTACTTGCGGTGTACTCTGTGATTTACATGTAATAATGACAAAGTGCTTACTCTGTGTCTTCTGATTTAAATATAATAAAGACACACTATTTACTGTGTGCTCTGTGATTTACTTATACTAATCACACAGTGTTTAATGTGTGCTCTGTGATTTACATATAATAATGCCATGCTGCTGTGTGCTCTGTGATTTACACATAATAATGACACACTGCTTACTGTGTGCTCTGTGATTTACAAATACTAGTTACACGCTGCTTACTGTGTCCACAGTGATTTGCATATAATAATAACACACTGCTAACTCTGAGCTTTGTGCTTTACATATAATAATGCCACGCTGCTTACTGTGTGCACTGTGATTTACATATACTAATGACACAGTGCTTACTATATGCTCTCTGATTTATATATACTAATGACACACTGCTTACTGTGTGTCTTGTGATTTACATATAAAAATGATACACTGATTATTATGTGCTCTGTGATTACTATATACTAATGACACACTGCTTTCTGGGTGCTCTGTGAATTCCGCATACTAATAACATAGTACTTACTATGTGCTCTGTGATTTACACATACTAATGACACACTGGTTACTGTGGGCCTTCTGATTTACATATAATGATGAAGCACTGCTCACTGTGTGCCCTGTGATTTGCAAATAATGATAACACACTGCTTAGTGTGTGCCCTGTGATTCACATATAATAATGGCATGCTGTTTAGTGTGTGCTCTGTGATTTACATGTAATACTGACACACAGCTTACTGTGTGCTCTGTGATTTACATATAATAATGACACACTGCTTAATGTGTGCCCTGTGATTCACATATAATAATGACATGCTGTTTACTGTGTACTCTGTGATTTACATGTAATACTGACACACAGCTTACTGTGTGCTCTGTGATTCACATATAATAATGACACACTACTTAATGTGTTCCCTGTGATTCACATATAATAATGACATGTTCCTTGCTGTGTTCTCTGTGATTTACATATAATAATGACATGCTGTTTACTGTGTGCTCTGTGAATAACATAAAATAATGACACTCCTCTTACTGTGTGCTCTGTGATTAACATACAATAATAATGCACTGCTTACTGTGTGCTCTCTGGTTTAAATACAATAATGACACACTGCTTACTGTAGGTCTTGTGATTTACATATAAAAGTGATACACTACTTACTATGTGCTCTGTGATTTATATATAGTAATTACATACTGTTTACTGTGTGCTTTGTGACTTACCTATAGAAATGACACTCCTCTTACTGTGTGTTCTGTGATTTTCACATAATAATACCACACTGCTTACTGGGTACTCTGTGAATTCCACATACTAATGCATTGTACTTACTATGTGCTCTGTGATTTACACATACTAATGATACACTGGTTATTGTTTGCTCTGTGATTTATATATAATGATGACACACTACTTACTGTGTGCCCTGTGATTTACAAATAATGATAACACACTGCTTAATGTGTACCCTCTGATTTACATATTATGACACACTGCTTAATGTGTGCTTTGTTATTTACATATTATGACACACTGCTTAATGTGTGCCTTGTGATTCACATATAATAATGACATGATGTTTACTGTGTGCTCTGTGAGTTACACATACTAATGACACACTGGTTACCATGTGCTCTCTGATTTACATATAATGACACTGCTTACTGTATGCCTCGTGATTTACATATAATAATGGCAAACTGCTTACTGGGTGTTCCATGATTTACATATAATACTGACATACTGCTTACTGTGTGTCTTGTGATTTATATATAGTAATGACATACTGTTTACTGTGTGCTTTGTGACTTACATATAGTAATGACACTCCTCTTACTGTGTGTTCTCTGATTTAAATACAGTAATGACACACTGCTTACTGTGTGTCCTAGATTTACATATAAAAATGATACACTGCTTACCATGTGCTCTGTGATTTATATGTAGTAATGACACACTGTTTACTGCGTGCTTTGTGACTTACCTATAGTAATGACACTCCTCTTACTGTATGTTCTGTGATTTACACATAATAATCACAAGCTGCTTACTGTGTCCTCTGTGATTTACACATACTAATGACATGCTACTTAATGCCTGCCCGGTGATTTAGATGTATTAATGACATGCCGCTTACTGTATGTTCTGTGATTTACACATAATAATCACAAGCTGCTTACTGTGTCCTCTGTGATTTACACATACTAATGACATGCTACTTAATGCCTGCCCGGTGATTTAGATGTATTAATGACATGCCGCTTACTGTATGTTCTGTGATTTACACATAATAATCACAAGCTGCTTACTGTGTCCTCTGTGATTTACACATACTAATGACATGCTACTTAATGCCTGCCCGGTGATTTAGATGTATTAATGACATGCCGCTTACTGTATGTTCTGTGATTTACACATAATAATCACAAGCTGCTTACTGTGTCCTCTGTGATTTACACATACTAATGACATGCTACTTAATGCCTGCCCGGTGATTTAGATGTACTAATGACATGCCGCTTACTGTTTGCTCTGTGATTTACATATAATAATGACTCTCCTCTTACTGTGTGTTGTGTTATTTATATATACTAATCACACTCCGCTTACTGTGCATTCTGCAATTTTCATATAATAATGACATTCCTCTTAATGTGTGCTCTGTGACTTACATATAATAATGAGAAGGTGCTTACTGAATACTCTGTGAGTTACATATACTATTGACACAGTGCTTACTTTTTGCTCTGTGATTTATATATAATAATGATGCACTGTTACTCAGTGCTCTGTGACTTACATATATTAATGACTCTACTCTTACTGTGTGCCGTGTTATTTAGATATACTAATCACACTCCCCTTACTGTGTGTTCTGCGATTTACATATAATAATGGCATACTCCTTAATGTGTACTCTGTGATTTCCATATAATAGAGAAACACTGCTTACTGAGTACTCTGTGATTTACATAAAATAATGACATTCCTCTTAATGTGTGCTCTGTGATTTACATATAATAATGACACACTGCTTACTGGGTGTTCCATGATTTACATATAATAATGACACACTGCTTACTGTGTGTCTTCTGATTTACATATAACAACGACAAGCTGCTTACTGTCTCCTATGTGACTTACATATAATTATGACACACTGCTTACTATGTCTCCATGATTTACATATACCAATGACACTGCACTTACGGTGTACTCTGAGACTTACATGTAATAATGACACTCTGCTTACTCTGTGTCTTCTGATTTACTTATAATAAAGACACACTACTTACTGTGTGCTCTGTGATTTACATATACTAATCACACAGTGCTTAATGTGTGCCCTGTGATTTACATACAGTAATGCCACGCTGTAACTGTGTGCTCTGTGATTTACACATAATAGTGATACATTGCTTACTGTGTGCTCTGTGATTTACAAATACTAGTTACACGCTGCTTACTGTGTCCATAGTGATTTACATATAATAATAACACACTGCTAACTGTGTGCACTGTGATTTACATATCATAATGCCACTCTGCATACTGTGTGCTATGTGATTTACATATAATAATGACATACTGCTTACTGTGTGCTCTGATTTACATGTAATAATGACACATTGCTTACGGTGTGCTCTGTGATTTACATGTAATAATGACACACTGCTTACTGTGTGCTGTGTGATTTACATATAATGATAACACACTGCTGTGTGCTCTGTGATTTACATATAATAATGCCACGCTGCCTACTATGTGGTCTGTGATTTACATGCAATAATGGCACACTGCTTACTGTGTGCTATGTGATTTACATATAATAATGACACACCACTTACTGTGACCACAGTGATTTGCATATAATAATACCACACTGCTAACTGTGTGCTCTGTGTTTTTTATATAATAATCACATGCTGATTACTGTGTGCTCTGTGATTTACATACAGTAATGACCCATTGCTTACTGTGTGTCTTGTGATTTACAAACACTAATGACACACTGCTTACTGTGCGCTCTGTGATTTACATATAATAATGACACATTTCTTACTGTGCGCTCTCTGATTTACATATAATAATGACACACTGCTTACTGTGTGCTCTGTGATTTACATATAAAAATGATACACTGCTTACTGTGTGCTCTGTGATTTACATATAGTAATGACACCCTGTTTACGGTGTACTTTGTGACCTACATATAGTATTGACACTCCTCTTACTGTGTGTTCTGTGATTTACACATAATAATACTATGCTGCTTACTTGGTGATCTGTGAATTCCACATACTAATAACATAGTACCTACTATGTGTTCTGTCATTTACATATATTAATGACACACTGCTTACTGTGTGCCCTGTTATTTATAAATAATTATAACACACTGCTTAATGTGTGCCCTGTGAGTCACATATAATAATGACATGCTGTTTATTGTGTGCTCTGTGAATTACATATAATAATGACACTCCTTTTAATGTGTGCTCTGTGATTTCCATATAATAATACCACACTGCTTACTGTGTGCTCTGTGATTTACATATACTAATGACACACTGCTTACTGTGTGTCTTGTGATTTACATATAAAAATGATACACTGCTTACTCTGTGCTCTGTGATTTATATATAGTAATGACACACTACTTACTGTGTGCTTTGTGACTTACATATAGTAATGACACTCCTCTTACTTTGTGTTCTGTGATTTACACATAATAATACCACACTGCTTACTGGGTGCTCTGCGAATTCCACATACTAATTACATAGTACTTACAATGTGCTCTATGATTTACACATACTAATTACACTCTGTTTATTGTGTGCCCTGTGATTTACATATAATGATGACACACTGCTTAATGTGTGCCCTGGTATTTACATATAATGGCACACTGCTTAATGTGTGCCCTGTGATTCACATATAATAATGACATGCTGTTTACTGTGTGCTCTGTGAATTACATATAATAATAACACTCCTCTTACTGTGTGCTCTGTGATTTATATACAATAATAATGCACTGCTTACAGTGTGCTCTCTGATTTAAATACAATAATGACACACTGCTTACTGTGGGTCTTATGATTTACATATAAAAGTGATACACTGCTTACTCTGTGCTCTGTGATTTATATATAGTAATGGCACACTGTTTACTGTGTGCTTTGTGACTTACCTATAGTAATGACACTCCTCTTACTGTGTGTTCTGTGATTTACACATAATAATACCACACTGCTTACTCGGTGCTCTGGGAATTCCACATACTAATAGCATAGTACCTACTATGTGCTCTGTGATTTACATATATTAATGACACACTGCTTACTGTGTGCCCTGTGATTTACAAATAATGATAACACACTGCTTAATGTGTGCCCTGTGATTTAGTATAATGACAAACTGCTTAATGTGTGCCCTGTGATTCACATATAATAATGACATGTTGTTTTCTATGTGTCTTTGTGATCTATGAATCACACATATTAATGACACAGTACTTACTGTGTGCTCTGTGATTTACACATACTAATGACACATTGGTTACCATGTGCTTTCCGATTTACATATAATAATGACATGTTGCTTACTGTATGCCTTGTGATTTACACATAATAATGACACACTGCTTACTGGGTGTTCCATGATTTACTTATAATACTGACACACTGCTTACTATGTTTATTTTATTTATTTATTTTATTTTACATTTGTTAACCGGGATAATCCGACTGGATACATGTCCATTTACAGCGGGGGCCCGGGGAGAAAAGCTCCAAGCAAGACAATATGAGACATTTACAGAAATAACAAAACATAAGCATTTACAGCAAGGTGAGGTTAGTCATTACATGATATGTAAATAATAGCTTAAATTTAGTTAGTTTACTTAATAATTATACATGACAGAAATTTATTATAGTAAGGAGTACTCAGATAACCAGGATCAAGGAATAGTATATTCAGAGAGATAGCTAGCCAGGGTTAAAACAATGGCAGGTAATATCAGACCCCAGGTAGCCTTTTATTTTAGTTTTAAATTGGTTTAGTGAGGGAGAGAGGTAATGTCAGGAGGAGTTTATTCCAGGTTTTCCCTGGAGTTGGAAAGGAGAGAGCCACCAGCTGCGTTATTGGTTTTACTTGATTGTATGAGGAGACGACTGGATGACCTCAGTGGTCGAGGGTTGTTGCAAGGGGAGATCAATTTTTTGAGTGAGGGAGGGTATTCAGGATTATATAAAATTTTGTGGGTCAAAACTAGTAGGTTATAAGAAATTAGTTTCAGTAGCTCAAGCCAGTTAAGCTGGGTTAAGTTGGTACAGTGGTGGGTTCTATATGGTAATCCAGTAACAAACCTAGCAATGTGATTATAACAAATAGTGAGCTTGTTCATGATCATTTTATTAATATTATGTAGTAAGGGGGATGAGTATAGTAGGGTAGAGAGGAGATGGGTTTGGGCAATGGCAGATTTAGCTTGGGGAGTCAAGAAGCTTCTTATCCTATATAGCGAACCTAGTTTCTTATTGATTGATTTAATCATTAGGTTTACATGAGTATCAAATTTTAGATTGTTATCTATAGTTACCCCTAGTAATTTTGTCGTGGGGTCCGGAGAGATTATTGTCCCGTCCTTTGCTTGGATTGTAAAGTTGAAGGGCCTGACCTTTGTGTTGGAGAAAACAGTAGCATTTTGTTTTTTGGATTAAGTATCAGACGACGACTAGAGAGCCAGTTTTCTACTTTGCTGAAAGTAGTTTGGGTTAAAGATTGTAGCTCTATTGGGGTTGTTCCAGCGCAAATCAGCGTGGAATCATCTGCATATTGAATGCATCTAGCATTAGATACAACTGTGCAGGTCATTGATGAAAATTGAGAATAATAGTGGTCCTAGGATGGATCCTTGTGGGACTCCTAGAGTATTGGGTTGAAAGTTAGAAAGTTTGGACTGCCATAAAACTGCTTGTTTTCTACCATTTAAGTAGGATCTAAACCATTGAATAGCAGTAGTGTCCAGACCAAATGAGTGCAATGTATCAATTAGTAGTTTATGGTCCACCATATCAAAGGCTTTGGACAGATCCAAGAATATTGCTGAGGAGATATTATTGTTGTTCCGATAAGTATTTATGGTATTGGAGAAGACAAGAAGGGCTGAGGTGGTACTATGGAGAGGTCGGAAACCATGCTGAGTGTCAGCTAATAGGTGATTGTCAAGTAAGTGTTGCATAAGTTGTTTTTGCGCATTTTTCCATTATTTTGCTAGGGGGACAATATGGATATGGGCCTGTAGTTCAAGAGGTCTGTGGAAGTGCCACCTTTATGGAGAGGAATTACATAGGATACCTTCCAGATATCAGGGATATTGGCCTCTGTTAGGGTCCGATTAATTAGTATTGACACAGGATAGGCAATGGCTTCAGCTGATTTTTGCAAGTATTCAGCTGGAAGTTGATCAGCTGAGAGTGAGGTAGGTTTTAGTTTTTTGAGTAATTTACAGATGACAGAAGTTGCTACAGGCTGAAAGGTAAATTGGGGAATATTTTTATAGGTGGGAGTATCAAGGCTTTGAGAGTTAAGTGGTAGTTGATTAGACAGGGTTTGGATTGTCTCAGAGAAGAAGCTATTGAAACTATTTGAGATCATTTCCAATGGTTTATCTATAAGTGTAGCAGGGACAGGGGTAGTGGAGCGTCCTGGGTGTAGGAGATTATTTAGCCCGGCCCAGAACTTTTGTGGACAGTTTGTATGCTCAGTTTGCAGTTTCCAATAGTATTGTCTTTTATCAAGTAAGACTAGTCTTTTGGTTTCATTCCTAAGTTGTCTATATTTAATCTGATCAGCTGGTAGTTTATTGCTTCACCATACCGACCATGCTTTATTTCTAAGATTAATTTTCTGCCTGGTTTCTTTGGAGAGCCACGGGACATCTCCTGTCTTAGTCATCCTAGATCGAATGGGAGCATGAAAATTAAGAATTTCCAGAAATTTTTTGTTGAAATACTGCACTGCTTCATTTAGGGGTAAATATTTTAGTAACGTCCAGTTGCAAGAGTTTAATTCTAGTTGAAATCTAGTAAGGTCAAATTTTTTTTTTATTTCTAATTAATCTTAGTGTGGAATGCTTTGGAATGACTAATTTGTGCTTAATAATGTAGGTAAGGTGGTGGTCACTTAGGCTATCAGGGAGAGAACCAGATGTATATTGGTTAGGATCACTATTGATCAGCACCCAATCTAGTATACTCTCTTTTTGGTTAGATTTGTCTATCCTGGTAGGTGTGTTAATAATTTGCGTGAAGGAGTGGAGGTTTATATGAGTGGAGGGGGCTTGAGGGGAACAGGAAGTCCAGTCTATATTAAAGTCCCCAAGGACTATGGTTTCCTGAGGGAAGTGACTTGATAACCAGTGTAAGGTAGCTTCAAGAGTATCTACATTCTTACCTGGGGGAATATACACACAGATAATATAGATGAATTTAGTAATATTGATTTGAAGCCTAGAAATGAGGATCTCAGCATTGTTAATCTGAGGTGGTTGATTGACATCGATAGAAACGGTTAGATTGGATTTATAGAGTATGGCAACCGATCCTCCTTTTCTAGAGATTCGGTCTTTCCTATAAATATTATACCCAGGGATAAGTATTTCATTGTCCATAGTGGATGGTTTAAGCCATGTTTCAGTTAGGCATAGGATCTCTGGGGAGAGGTCAGCTATAACTGCATGAAGTTCATGTACCTTATTGTTGATACTTCTAATGTTCAGATGGCAGGTAAGAAGTGAGTTAGAAGGGCGTACCATATTGGGGTTGTTTTTGAGGTCAATGATGAGAGGGGATTGATAGATAATATTGGCAGGACCAGGGTTAGGGTGTATGTCCCCATGTCTAAGTAGATTTAGTCTTAACTTGGAGATAAGCTTTAGGAATTTATTTACAATTTTATAAGTAAGCTTCTGTTTAAGGTTGGTGTTTATAGAGGTATAAGGGTATGGGAGCATGGAGCAAGAAGTAGAGTCCACCCATGTACCCTGAGTGTGATAAAAGTTCAGGAGATTAATTTCTGGAGTGTTGGTCTCAGCCCTGGAAGCTGAGATCCCTAAACAGGTTTGGGTTTCATATAAGGTTGTAATATACGAGGTTATTAGGAGCGGTATTAGCATAAGGAACCACATCTTAGAGGACTTTTGGGATATGGTTCACAAGGAAGCACTAACAGGTGCCTTTGAAGGAATAGATGTTTAAGAAGTTAGGAGAGAAAGAGGCGGTAGTGGATGGGGGTGGGATAAGATATAGCTCCTGTGATAGGAGAATGATTGAGTAGAAGGCTAATGTGATTGGACCTGGGGATAGGGGTGTGGTTTTGTGGTTATAAATGTAGAGGTAGTGGCGGGTGGGATATGGGGGCAGGGAGGAGGCGAAGTGAGCCTGAGCGTAGCGAAGGCGAACGTAGCGGGGCTACAACAGTCCACTACTATAACCCAGGAATTAAAGCTCAGCTGGGTATTTAGCCTGATAGTAAAATTTTTGTTTTATTTTCCTTATCTTTTGGTTAATTTTTAATCCAATTTTGTAGTAATTGTCCAAATGTTGAGTGTAAATTTGAGTATTTTAGGAGCAGGACACTGAGAGTGCACTATTTCTTTGGGAAGAATTATTGGGTAAAATCCAAGTGGATTACCTGAAACTAAGGTAGCCGAGGATCCTACGGCAATTCCCAACCTAAGGTAATAAGTTCCACTTTATCCACCTTGTTTTAAACTTTAGAGGGCAGCGACTTCCACTAGTTTCAGCAGGGAGGTTTGTCCCTTCTTATACAGAGTATTTTGGGGCTTGTGCACGAGGAGTCACCTAGGTAGAAAGGAAGGAGGCCAGAGGAAAACTTTAGAAAACAGGATATAATAGAAAGGCCTATGTTCTACCCTTGGCATGGGGCAGGTATATAATTATTGAGTAATTAGACACTGTTTTTTACCAAGAACCAGCGTAAAATGAAACTTCTAAGGCTGCTTTAAGGCGAACGTAGCGGGGCTACAACAGTCCACTACTATAACCCAGGAAATAAAGCTCAGCTGGGTATTTAGCCTGATAGTAAAAGATTTTTTGTTTTATTTTCCTTATCTTTTGGTTAATTTTTAATCCAATTTTGTAGTAATTGTCCAAATGTTGAGTGTAAATTTGAGTATTTTAGGAGCAGGACACTGAGAGTGCACTATTTCTTTGGGAAGAATTATTGGGTAAAATCCAAGTGGATTACCTGAAACTAAGGTAGCCGAGGATCCTACACGGCAATTCCCAACCTAAGGTAATAAGTTCCACTTTATCCACCTTGTTTTAAACTTTAGAGGGCAGCGACTTCCACTAGTTTCAGCAGGGAGGTTTGTCCCTTCTTATACAGAGTATTTTGGGGCTTGTGCACGAGGAGTCACCTAGGTAGAAAGGAAGGAGGCCAGAGGAAAACTTTAGAAAACAGGATATAATAGAAAGGCCAATGTTCTACCCTTGGCATGGGGCAGGTATATAATTATTGAGTAATTAGACACTGTTTTTTACCAAGAACCAGCGTAAAATGAAACTTCTAAGGCTGCTTTCAGCTCAGAAATGCAGTCGCTTTTGATTTTTCTTGTGATTTACATATACTAATGACACACTGCTTACTGTGTGTCTTGTGATTTACATATGAAAATGATACACTGCTTACTATGTGTTATGATTTATATATAGTAATGACATACTGTTTACTGTATGCTTTGTGACTTATATATAGTAATGACACTCCTATTACTGTGTGTTCTGTGATTTACACATAATAATACCACGCTGCTTACTGGTGCTCTGTGAAATCCACATACTAATAACATAGTACTTACTATGTGCTCTGTGAATTACACGTACTAATGACACACTGGTTACTGTGTGCCCTGTGATTTGCATATAATGATGACACACTGCTTAATGTGTGCCCTGTGATTAACATAGAATGACACAATGCTTAATGTGAGCCCTGTGATTCACATATAATAATGACATGATGTTTACTGTGTGCTCTGTGATTTACATGGCAATCCTCTTACTGTGTGCACTGTGATTTACATATAATAATGACACACTCCTTACACTGTGCTCTGTGACTTACATATACTAATGACACACTGCTTACTGTGTGTCCTCTGTGATTTACATACAATAATGACACGCTGCTTACTGTGTGTCTTGTGATTTACCAGTGGTGGCTGGTGAGTTCAAATCGAAGGGGGGCTGCAGGAGACAGCTGAATGGGTGGGGCCAATGGTAAGGGATGTGGTCAACTAGAAAGGGGAGGAGTTATGCTCAAAACCACAAAAACTGGAACTTTAATTAAATACGCTGCCCTGGGTGCCACACTGTTATTATGAGAGTACAGTCAAAACAATGTGACGTGTAGAAGAATATTTCAATGCATAAGCTGCATGACAGCTTACTTAATATCTAGATGGAAACAAAAAGGCTGTGAGGCATGAAAAAATAAATTACTTTTTAAATACATTACTGGAATGCCAGTCAAAATCAAGTGCAAGAAAAACAAGCAGCATTCAACTCAAACCACTTCTCCTTGCACTGCAGTTCTAATTATAATTTATATCCAGCTGTATAAAAAGTACCAAGTAACATGCTGAAAGTAGAAATCTCTGTGATACCCCACTTTTAAAAATGTTTCTTATCCAAAAAAAGGCCTGCTGCCTGACAACAACTATCTACTTGTTTCATGGGGAAAATATGATCAAAGTAAAAAATGAAAAGCAAACAAGAAAGAAGCTCAAGATACATTGCTTAAAGGATTACTGTACAGGTAATGGACCACACACGATAGATTGGCATTCTGTTTGGTTTACAGGTAAAGCCTGCAAAGATGACTGCAAATCTCCAAGAAATGTAATGAGGTTCTTAAAATAATAATGTAATCCTGTCCTTTATTACAAATACTGTCATATGCATTTCAATACCCAAGGCTTATACATTATCTATTTATGCAAGTATTCTCTGCATGGCAACAGAAAGACTTTCACTGTTGGCAATTCTTTAACAGTATGCTTATTAAAGCTTACTTGCATCTTACAATCTCAGGCAAGCTTACCTGATGGTCATTAATGCATTGCTACTTAAACGCAGAGCAACAGGCACTTTATGAGTAATAATAAGCATAAATCAACAGTATAAAAATATGACAAACCAGAACATTCTGCAAAATCAAGGACAGAATAAAAGTAGTACTTGTGTCTACCTTGGGTGGGGGGATACTCTGCACATTTACACTGCATAACTGCTCCTTGCCTTGCTTGGACACATCCAGAGTCACACTACATGGGGCAGTGGGGAGCAACAAGTATGTCACAATTTGAAATGTCTCTGGCTGACTGTGATGGCCCTGACACATTTGTCATACCTCTCAACCTCAGAGCAAGAAATCTGGACAAAGCCATACATAGAAGTGGGACAAGGCCCAAAAATAAGGACAATTTTAAATATTGCTCTTATAAACTTAGAAAGGTAATAGAGTAGTAGGTCTTGCATTAGTATGAATTTCTAAAGGGTATGAAATCTGAAACAAAAATTTCTGTCATTATTTTCTACCTTCAGTCTTCAATGATTTGCCACTAATTTGCCAAAAAAACACAATTTTATGAAAAATGGACCAAAAATGTGATGCAAAATATAAAATAGCCACACAATACAGCTGGGAACCTGTCAAAGAAGGGATACTTAATATTAGTACTGCTAACTTGAGCAGCTGACAAAATAAAAGACTCTACATGCATTTCTAAAATAAAGTAATCTATAACTCTGATTATTACAGTTATTTCTTAATTGTAAACCCTCCATGTTTTCTTCCAAAATTGCCATTTTGTGGCGGGATTATTAGGGGAAGAGCAACATTTTGAGCCAAAATCAGGAACAGTTGAGAGGTTTGGATATGCCTCATTTTTTAAAGCAATTTATTTGCATATACCTCTCAAACTGTTAATGCAGGAAATCTGGACAAGGCCAAATATACTTATAAACAGTACAAAAATAGTTTTATAAACTGAGACAGTTGATAGAATAACAGGTCTTGCTTTAGCATGCATTTTCTGAAGGTTATGAAGTCTGAAACTCAGTGTCTGTCATTATTTAGTGACTTAATTCCTAAATTATTTGCCAGAAAACCACACATTTAATGAGGAACAAACCAAAAATAAAAACACAAATCTATTCATTCTGTGAAAATCTGGACAGTTGAGAGGTATAGTTCAGCCGGGGCTGTCTGAGTTTGCCGCCCTTCCCCCTCACAAAATCATGGTCGAATGGAGCCTTCCCTTTCAGCTATTCCAATGAACCATTACTTGGCTATTTCACCCCATTTACCATAAACACTAATGTGCATACTGCTTTACTTCTACAATGATTTGGACTTCATTTGAAAGTTGTATTTTGCATTTTACAACACAAACACTAAGACATCTGCTAAACAAAGCAATGCAGACTCACAATGAAAACAGACTTAGCATTAAAACTTCTCTGCCCTTGAAACTCACATTCATTGAAACAGCATTGAAACCCACATTTAAAGAAAATACATTTTGCCAGTTGCAGATAAAGATTAACTTTGGGCTGTTTTCAAATCATAGGCCCCTTGCACATGAAACATACATGTGCTCTTTGATAGACCTTCCTGATTGTACTAAATTATATTCCTTGTACAATACAGTACAGTTGTTAGAGGGCATTTTAAATTTATTGTTTTAAACATTTTTCCAGTAAACAATGAAACAAAATGCATGCACCAATAATGATAAAACTGCCCAATTCAGAACATTTTTCCAGTAAACAATGAAAAAAATGCATGCACCAATAACGACAAAACTTCCCATTCAGAACATTTCTATTATAAAAGTCTACTCAAACTTCTACAGTCCACCAGTATCAGTAAATATGCACAATCTCTGAAGAAGTAAAAATCATCTAAATAATTCCACATTAAAGAAGTCTGTAACTAATGAAGAGGTTGCTGCTAGCAAACAACTTTATATTTCATTGTTTCATCTACAAATAAAGTGTCTGTTGCCCTTGAGGAATAAATTGCCTATGTTTCATTAAAAAATGATAAGCCAGTAATATTGCAATAGGGAATGCATGGCAAACTGACAACAGGTTCAGAGTTACTAGGTATCTTCACCAAAAAGCACTGCAGCATCCACCCCCTTTACAATACAGTACAGTATCAGCAATGCATCTACCTACTGTGGGAGTAGAACCCACTGCCTTCTGCATCAAAAGCAAGTACACTACCTGTTGTGCTATTAACAATGCAATCAGACTCAGCATAAGCATCACTAAACTTATGTTCCCCTGCAGCTCTCAGCTTCTTGTAAAATCTACTTGACACTCAGCTGTATCTCTGAATTTTGCAGCACAAGAAATCTGGAAAAAGACAACATTTAGGGGGGAGGGGCAACAGACCCAAAACAGGGACACATTTTAAACATTGCTTGTATAATGTTGGAAAGTCGCTAGAATAAAATGCTGTGTTACCACCATACATTTCACTGCCAAGCATTGAACCCAGGACTCTGTGCAAAACAGTCAGAGAAACATACCACTATGCCAAATCAGTCGTCTATTTTATGAAAGAGAAAGACTGAAGCTTAAATGGCTACATTCAGTGAAGTCATTTCTCACCATAGCTGTCAACATCTTAGCACAAAACACCTGAACAAAGCCAATAATGCAGGAATACAGCCCCCAAACATATTCAGTGAATTCAGTTCTCACCATAGCTCTCAACCTCTTAGAAAAAACACATAGACAAAGCCAGTAATGCAGGAATACAGCCCCCAAACATATTCTGTGAGTTCAGTTATCACCATAGTTCTCAACCTTGGCACAAAAAGCCTGGATGAAGCCAATAATGGGGGAATACAGTCCCAAAAATAGGGACAAATTTCAAATATCCATCTTATAAACTTATTATAAAATAATAGGTTTTGTGTTACCATGTACTTTCTGAAGAATATGAAGTCTGAAATTCCAGTACTTGTCATTTTTATTTAACATTTGTTAATGAGGAAAGTCTGATTTGAAACAAAAGCCAATTTTTGGCAGAGAAAGAAACACTCCAGACACATGTCTTTGTAAGATGACAGAACACCACAGCAAACCCACACAAACACAGGGAGGACATGCAGACTCCACATAGAGGGCATCCCAGCTAAGAATCAAACCAGACAACCTGTAGCTGTTAGGCAACAATGCTACCACTGCACCACTGTATAACTGGCTGTGTTGAGAAGCAAAAATACAGAAACCACAGATTTTATGAGGAACAGAACAAATATGAGGCAAAAATCTGCATTTATTTTACAAATGGTGGTGGGTAGGGAATTCAGGCTCTTGCTATTTGGGCCCAAGGTACAGGGTTCAAGCCTTATTCTCTACCCACCACCATGTAGCGATGGGTGCATTACACACACATACATACACACACACACACACACACACACACACACACACACACAAAGTCTGTCCATCAAAATCAGCAAACACCTCTTACCTGCAACGTCCATCAAAAGCAGGAAATTCCATCATTGCCTAGCTGTTCAATCCATTCCTGCACCATCATTGCTGGCTGAGCTGTTAAAATCCATGCAGTAGGCAAGCCCTTCCCACGAGAGCACCTAAGGCTCATCCTATCTGTCCCGCAAGACCATCCTGCCTGCAGACATTGCAGTCCAATTCCCTTCCAGTCTATGCAGTTCTGACTGCATAGACTGCTGGGAAAATGTAGACGTGCATGTTGTCTTTGTAATCCAGATGGCTGGTGTAGACAGTCTGGATTCTGTGCGCATGCTCCAGACTGGTTCACCAGAAGTCCGAATATCGGAAAATGCTGCAAGTGCACATGTGCGCTGTTCTGGGACTCGCGGTTGCTTTTTAAAGTTTTATTATTTTCTTTTTGTTTAATTTTTACAGCTGGGAGGGCTGCAGTCCTACAGTCCAATAGCATGAGCCGCCCCTGTGATTTACATATACTAATGACACAGTGTTTACTGTGTGCTCTATGATTTACATACAATAATGGCACACTGCTTACTGTGTGTCTTGTGATTTACATATACTAATGACACACTGTTTACTGTGTGCTCTATGATTTACATATAATAATGATACACTGCTTATTGTGTGTCTTGTGATTTACATATACTAATGACACACTGCTTACTGTGTGCTCTATGATTTACATATAATAATGATACACTGCTTATTGTGTGCTCTCCGATTTAAATACAATAATGACACTCTGCTTACTGTGTGTCTTGTGATTTACATATACTAATGACACACTGCTTACTGTGTGCTCTATGATTTACATATAATAATGATACACTGCTTATTGTGTGCTCTATGATTTAAATACAATAATGACACTCTGCTTGCTGTGTGTCTTGTGATTTACATATAAAAATGATACACTGCTTACTATGTGCTCTGTGATTTATATATAGTAATGACACACTAGTTACTGTGGGCTTTGTGACTTACATATAGTAATGATACTCCTCTTACTGTGTGTTCTGTGATTTACAAATTATAATATCAGCTGCTCACTGGGTGCTCTGTGAATTCCACATACTAATAACATAGTACTTACTATGTGCTCTGTGATTTGCACATTCTAATGACACACTGATTACTGTGTGCTCTGTGATTTACATATAATGATGACACACTGCTTAATGTGTGCCCTGTGATTTACATATAATGAAACACTAGAATAGAAAGTAAACTAAAAATAGTAGGAGCAATCCACAGTAGATAAACCACCAGTTCATATAAAAGTCCACTGAACTTCAAAAGTCCCAATATCCCAAGCGATAAAAACCGAGACTCATTCAGTTCACGGACTGCTCTTTAATGAGATCGAAAACAAGTACAAATACAGGTACAGGTTAGCGCTTTCACCTTACGGCTTCTTCAGACCTATTAGTTTCTCTAAAACATCCCACAATTTAAATCTTAAAAAAGCGAGAAAACTGCTCATTCTTAAAGTGCCAGCACAGAAAAGATATACAACACCTTAAGAAATCTCATGTCAGCAAAACATAAAACTTATGTGCAAGTACTAAAAAAACACATATACCTAACATGTGCATATATAAAAAACCTATACACACACACACACACACACACACATATATATATATATATATATATATATATATATATATATATATATATATATATATATAAATATGTAATCACATATGGGCATGAAAAAATATATATATATGAATAAAATAATATATATCACGGGTATATGCATATGAAGTGAAATACAATGAATATGTATAAAAATGCATATGCAGTATAGAAATACAAATCTAAACATTTTAAAAATACCTAATGCACATATATACACGTAACCAAATACTAAAACTGTGTAAATATATATATATGTACACAAGATAATATATAGACCATCATCAAAAATAAATATATAGACATAATAGACTACATAGAAGCAATATGTTTCATGTCCTCAGTCCCCTCATTTTAAGGAAAGGCTTGATCGAAACTTTCCCATTGAGACCGGGGTGTAAATCAGACTTCAATCTCATAATCCATTTGGCTTCTCTAGCTTCAATATATATCTTAGTATCACCCCCTCTAAACCCTACATTAACCCTCTCTATGATCTTAAATCTGAATGTGTGGGAACCTCCAAACTCGATAACATGCTTTGCTAGGGCATTAACTTTTGAGGCTATCCTGATGTTATACATATGTTCACGCATTCTATCTCTTAGACTCCTATTAGTCTTCCCTATATAGAATGCGTGACGTTATACATATGTTCACTCATTCTTCCTATTAGTCTTCCCTATATAGAATGCGTGACATACTTCACAATGTGCCAAATAGACCACATCTGTGGACATGCAATTATCTCTCACCCTAAATGTATATGATCTCAGATTAATGGGGTGAACGAATATGGGGTCAGGATCAATCAAATGGCAAAAGTTACAATGTCCACAAGGCGATGTTCCATAGGATATGTCCATATCTCCTCTTAATGTCTCCTTATGATAACAAAGGAGGCTCTTCAGGTTCTTTTTATTCTTATATATAAATCTCGGGGCCACCCCTACGGCTTCCTTAACCTCTGGGTCAACTAATAAAATGTCCCAATGTGTTCTAATAACATCCTTAATTTGACCCACATCTTTAGTATAAAAGATAGGGCATGCCACATTGTCAAATTTCATCCCTCTTGACATAGAAGTGTGTCCAACTTCATTATCACCACCTATGTGGCTAGAAAAGTAGGGTGCAGCTACCCCTGATCTCAGTAGGTCTATCCCTTGTGTCCCTTTATCTATATCACTAGTACTGTAACCACGCGCCAAAAACCTCTTACTTAGGTCACTCAGCTCATTCTTAAATCCTAACTCTATAGGGCAATACCTTGAAATCCTCATTGCTTGCCCCTTAATAATATTATCATATATGTATCCTGGATGCATACTATGACGGTGTAACAATACATTTTTATGGCACAACTTCCTATAGAGTCCTGTATTTATCAAGCCGTTATCTAGCTTCTCTACATAAATATCTAGAAAAGGTATTCTCACCTCAAAATACTCAAAACTAAACTTCAGATATTCTGTCAGTGAATTGATCTCATTAACAAATGATACCAACTCTTCGTTTGACCCTCTCCATAACAGGAAGAGGTCATCCAGAAACCTCCTACAGAAAGAGACCGATTCCATAAAGCCGGGCAACTGAAACATGAATCTATGCTCCCATTCAGCCATTAAAAGGTTGGCGTAGCTATTGGCACAAGATGTGCCCATAGCTACGCCGTCCCTTTGAAGATAACATTGGTCTTCAAAGCAAAATCATTAGACTCCAAAACCACTTCCAAAAAAGTCAACAACAAGTCTATTTGTTTTCCATCCATTACTGATTGTCTCCTAAGATAGCTCCCAACCATTTCCACTCCTTCTACATTAGGAATAACAGTAAATAATGATTGGACATCCATAGTAACAAAGAGATAGTCTTGGTCCCCAGATGTTCCACTGGTAAAACCATATAAGTCAAGTAAAAACTGCCTAGTATCCTTCAGAATAAAGGCATTAGCATCAACTACTGGCCTCAAAAACCTCTCAATATAAATGGAGAGTGGTTCAGTGGACCAACCCCTCCCTGCAACAATAGGTCTAAGAGGAGGACACTCCCTATTTTTGTGGATCTTAGGAAGTCCATTCATGCAGGGGATAAGGGGATAGGTCACATCCAATGTTTTAAACAATGATGTATCAATAATATGACTCTTAACTAAATCATCCAACATATATTGTATCCTGTTAGCTACAACAATAACAGTATCTCTATCTATAGGGACATAAAACCTTTCTTCACTCAACATCTCGATCATGCTATCATGATACTTCCATGTGTCCACAATGACTATCCCAACTCTCTTATCAGCCGGCCTGATGACTATGGTATGGTCATTACGTAACTTAAACAATGCTTGTTTCTGTAGGAATGATAAATTATTCTTACCTTTCCATTTCTTATCCCTAGTATCTCTCATCCTATATAGATCGTCCTCAACCATTTTACTGTATGCTGCCAATAAGGAATGCATGGGGGGTACGAATGTACTAGGTTTCCTAAGACCTACAGTATCCACAGGCTTATTATTGTTCTGAAAAGTTATTCTCAAGGATAAATTATGAGCATACATTTTAAAGTTTCATAAAGTCTCTTCAAAATTACTATGTATTGTAGGAATAAAAGAGAGGCCTCTAGATAATACAGCTTCTTCATCTTCTTCTCATATAATGAAACACTGCTTAAAGTGTGCCCTGTGATTCACATATAATAATAATGCACAGCTTACTGTGTGCTCTCTGATTTACATAAACTAATGATATGCTGCTTACTGTCTGCTCTGTGATTTACATATAATCAAATACTGCTTATTGTGTGCCCTGTGATTTACATATAAAGTGCTTCTTTGTTGTTTATTTATTAAAAAAAATTTTCTGTGGTTTTATTTAATAAATGCCCTTTTTCTGTGTTTTATTACAAAAAAAAATTTTTTTTCCCTTTTTTTAAAAACGTGTTCTGTGTCCCTTATTTACAAATTTAACCTCTTATACCCCTTTAAAACATCTTACCGTGCTTATTTTTTAAATTTTTATGTAAAAAAATGTGTTTTTGGTTTTCTTATTTACAATAATAATGCCATACTTACTGTGTGCCCTGTGATTTACAAAACTAATGGCAATTTTTTTGGTTTTTAATATAATGACAAACTGCTACTGTGCCCCCTTTATTTACATTAATAATCAATTTTTTCTTCTGCTACATTAAAAGGCTAGGAATGGTTTGCCCACATTTTAAAAAATTTTTGGGTTTTCCCCCTTTTAAAATTTTTTTTGCTTGCCCCTTTTTTAGGAGTATACTGGCCCCTGTCTCATACACAAATTAGGGTAAATACCCCACCTAAAATTTTTAATAGAGTAAGAGGGGTCTGTAATGGACTGGGTTTTATTCCAATAAAGTCTGGGTTTAAAACTTTCCCCCCACATGATTTATTTCGGTGAGGAAGTCTTTTGGGGGTGGGTTTTGGGGTTTTTTTCAGTTCCATTAATTGGGTTGGATCTTTACTGGCACAATGCCTCTGGGGGTTTGCCCTTGGTGGGGTTTTTTTTTGGGGCCTTCAGTTTTTGCCCTTTTTCCCTTTTTTATCGGGGCTTTCCATTGTGCTGTCTGGTAATCTCCCCAAAAGGGGGGTTTATAATTTTCCCACAATGGAAACCCCTTTAATTAGGTGGGGTATTAAAAAAAATTTTTTTTTCCCTTTACTTTGTAAAAAAGGATTCACATGGGTGGCCCTTTTTTGCCAAGGATTACCACCTTTGGAAATTTTTGGGGGGTTTTTTTTTGCCAAAGGGTGCTATACCTTTTGGATTTGTTGGGATGGTTTGGGCCAGTTTCGTTTCTATGGGGCCCTTTTGGGGGTTTGTTGGGGAATTATCCCCCCGGAGTCCGGAAATTGGGGACACCTTGTTTGGTTATCAAAATAAACCGGGAATCCCCCTATTGTAAATTTAACGGTTTGGGGCGACTGGGCCCCCCAACTAACCGTGGGTTCTGTCCTTTAGGTTTCAATATCTTAAAAGGGGTTTATTTTAAGCTTGAGCACTATAAGCCCAAGGGGGTTTTTCAAAGGTTTTGATAGGAGGCCTGTGGACCACCTTTGCAATCCTTGGGGAGTTTAAAAAAATAACCCGGTTTAAAGGGGGTTGCCCTTAAAAATAATGGGGAGGATCCCGGCGTGGTCCCCCTATCTTTTTTTGGGTAGAGTCCCTTTTTTAGCTTTGAGACCCAAACATCGGGTTTGGGATAGTTTGGCCTTGAGGAATTTTTGGGAACCCTGTTGCTGATGCCCCTCTTTGGGCCCTATTTGTATTGGATTAAATAGATTTTGGGTTTTCCGGGTTCTTAATACCGGGGAAACCCTTTTTCCCTTATGCTGTGTTTTTCTTTGGGGGGCGGCCTTACCAATTGAGTGCAGGGGGCATCTGGGGAAATTTTTTCCCCTTTTTGGGGGGGAAAATTTGCCCTTCATGGATGTTGGAAAGCTGGGGTTCAAATTTTTTTTTGGATAAATTTTAGTTCTGGGTTCCCCCCAGGTTCCCCTAAAAAAAAGCCTTTGGGTTTTTTTGCCGGCAAATTTTTTAATGGCCTTCAATTTTTTGATCCCCCGTTTTTTCTAAATGACAGTGATCCCCCTTTTTTTATTTTCTCATCATTTAGATTCCTCCCTTTAGAAATTTTTAGGCTGGGGGCCCCCGACGGGTTCCTTTTAGGATTGGGTTATGGTTTTGTTCTCAGGGATTTCCCCAATTTATGCCCAGCCCAAATTTTTGGCCCCATTTTAAAATTTTTTTATGCCCTTTTTTGGGTTGAACCTTTTGTCAAAAGTACCAGAAGGATCCAGGGTAAACCCGATTCCCACCCCATAAGTTTTCTTTGGGGCTGGGGCTCTTAAGGACTGGGTTTTTTCCAGGTGGGGTTGGGGAGAACTTTCCCCCAGCATGTCCCATTTTTTTTGTGAGGTTAAATTGACCGATGGGGTTTTTTTAGGTGGATTCCCCTTTAAATTGGGTTTGGCATTTTTTCCCAACACCCCTTTCGGGGTTGATGAGAAGGTATTTCCCCAAGTCCTTTTTCCCTTTGATCCCTTTGGGTATTTTGGGGCTTTTTGCCAGGTGTTTGGTAAATAACCCCGGGGCATTGTCTTTAGGGCCTTGGGGATGGTGGGCGGCCCCCCAATCGATTGTCCCAGTTGGGGGCATTAAAAAATTTTTTTAACCCTTTCCGTGGTTTTTAAATGAGAATTTAAACGGGTCCCCCGGTCCCCTTTTTTTCTTTGTTAATGGTTCCACCATTTAAATTGGGCCTGTTTTTGCCAAAAATGCAACCTTTTGGTTGGGATTTACCGTTTTCTTTTCTAAAGGGCCCCTTTTTAGGAGCTTTGGGGTAGATGTTTGGGGCCCCTTTCTCACGGTTGGTCGCCCCAAACCCCGGTTTTGGCCGACCTCAAAAAAACCAAAAAGGGGAGGACAGTTGTGGGGGGGGCCCCTTTTCTTTTGGGGTCTGAATTTCCAGCTTCAACCAGTGGGGCGCCTTGGCCCGTTTCAACCCACTGTGAAAGGGATTTTGCTGGGACTTTTATAATGCCAGGGGGCGAAAAGGTGTAGGCTTTGAAACCCCCCCCCCTGGGCCCGGGACGTTTTGGTCCCATTTGAGGGGGTTGCTTTGCCAAAAAGGGGGGATCCAGTGTCGGGCCCCAATTCTTTATTTATGGGGCCTGTGATTTTTCCTACTTTTCAGCCAAGTGTGGCATGGGGATAGTTTGGGGCCTTGGGACCATTTTTGGGGGGGGGGAATTTCCCCATTTTTTACATACCCAGAAGGCTGGATTAACTAGTTTTTTTTTTGGCCTTGGGTTTTAAACCCTGGGGTCTGGTCCCTTTTGGTTTTTTTTGGGGGGCCCCCCTTCTTTGGAAAGTGTTGCTGGGTAGAATTTTCCCTTTTTGGGGGGAGGGGGGTTTGGTTTTATGGATTTGGGAAAGTTTGGGGGCTGATTTTTGTCATTTTAAATTCTGGCTATTTTCCCACCCGGTTTAAATAAAAAAGAAATTGTTTAAGTTCCTGTGTTTTTGGGTTTTTTTTTTATAGTGTTAGTTTTTGCTAAAACTACAGAGATCCTTCCCTTTTTGGGGTTTTGCCCCATGTGGTTTCCTTTTAGTATGTTTTTTTGGGGGGTACCAGGGTCTTGCCTTTGGGGGTTTCTTGGTTTTTTTGGGGGTGGGTTTAGCCCGAAATGTTTTAAAAACATTTTGGATTTGGGGATATTTTGGCCGGGGTTTAAAATTCCAGGTTTTGGGGGGGTTTGTTTGGAAGTTTTTTTGGGTTTTCTGGGAGGGGTTATGTAATTCCATGGATAGTTTATGGTTGTTTCCAAAAAATTTGGTCTGGGGATTCCCCTTTGGGGTTCGGTCCAATTTTTTTGGGTTAACAAGTTGATACTTTTTGTTTTGTTCTGGAAACCTTTTCAAGGGGGTTTTCTAAGTAATGTCCCAAACTAGGGGAGTTAATGCCCAAAATTTAAAGGGTTGGAGAACCTTATTTTTCCTGTTTCAAAGGGTGGGGGTTTGGGTTTGGGGGGTGGCTTAAGGCTATTGGAAGGGTTTTTCCCCGAGTTTACAGGAAGCCTGAGGTTTTTTTGCCCCAACATGGGGGTGGGATTTTTTTTTGATACCCTTTTTTTGGCCAATTTTGGGGGAAAAGCATTTGGGTATAAATGGATCTTTTGGGGTGAAACCCGGTTTTGTTACTCAAAAATGCTCCCTGCTAAGGGGAGTTTTTTTGTTTTTCTTTAGGGGAGAGCATTCTCAGTTTTTACCCGTGAAAAATGGAGGGGGGTTTTTTCTTTTGGTTTCCTAAAAAGGGTTGGGGTGCGACCTTTTTCCAAACCCCAGGGGGACTCGCCGCCCCAGCGGGGGTTTGGGCAATCACCCAAGTGATAGGTTGGCCCCCGTGAACCTTTGCCAATTTTGAAATTGTCACTTTTTTTTGGGTATTCTTGGGGGGTGAGCTCTCGGTAGGCAACCCCTGGGCTAATGTGGGTTTTGTTCTTTTTATGTAGTCCAGGAGGAGTTAGGTTTCCCCCATGGTGCAGTATATTTTTCCCCGGGGCCAGTTTGGTTTTTGGGCATCCCCAAAAGGTGTGGATTTTTGAGGGGGGGGGTCGTGTCCTGAGATAAGTCAAATTTACAGGTGGGTTTTCCAAGGGGGTTGTTCCAATTTTGGAATTTTTTTTGGGGGGGGGCGGGGGGTTGCTTTATTTTCTGCTTAAATCTTTATTTTTCCCTTTTTTTTTTTTTAATGTGTTTGGTTTCTTATGGACGGAACGGAATTTTGAGGGGTTTTTCCCTTTGATGGTTTTCCAGACGGGGGAAACTTAGCCCCCTTTTTTTGGTTTCATTCCCACAGGTTGGAATTTTTGGGGGGGGGGGTTGTCTTGTACAGACAGTTTTAACATTCCTAAATTCCCATATTCAAGCCCAAAATTCAAGATTTCAGCTAGAAAAAGGGGAATTTCCTTTTTAAAAAAAGGGCCCAAGGGGGGGGGGGGGATGTTTTTTTTTTTTGGCTGAAAATTTCTTTAAGAATCCAGGGAACAAACAATGGTTACAGGTCAAATAAAAGAAAAAAACTTTCTTTTTAAAGGAAACAAAAAACATAAAAATGCGAACCAGGGTACAAAAAAATTTTGGGGATTCCCAAAAAAAAAAAAAAAACTAATTAAGGGCCCGGATTAGTCTAGTAACAAACAAGGGTTTAAAATTTAGGCGTTTAAAAAAACAGGACATAAAACCCTTTTAAAAAATTCCCCGTAAAGGGCAAGCCCCCTTTCCCCCAAAAGGCAGACCAGCCTTCAAGAAAAAAAAGCCGAACCCAAGTGCTTTAAAACCAAATTAACAAAAATAAAACACTAGTTTTAACAGCAGCCCAATTAGAAGGTAAAATAGTTTACCCGTCTGCCACAAAATTCCAAGAAACAATTTTAAGAATGTTAACCAAAAAATTAAATAAGCTAAAAACACCAAGCAGTAATAAATAAAAAATCTTTAAATGGAAGGGTAAGTTTAAAAACAAAGCTAACAGAGGTTTTTTTTTTTTAAAACAAGGGGAAATTTTGAAAACATTCTATCATGCACTTAAAACCCTTTAAAAAAATTACCAGGGGAAAACCCCCTCCCCAAGTGCAGAAGTTTTAAATAAAAAGCCCAAGTGCTTAAACCCAAAATTTAAAACACTTTTAGAAAAAAACTACCCCAATAGGTTTTAAAGGGGTGAAGTCCTGCTCCCTAAGTGGAAAAAATTAAGAAAAAAAGGTCTGGCCCAATTTTAAAAAAGGCTTGAAGATTCACCGGTAATAAATTTGAGAATTTAAGTGGGCCTGAGGGCCGAAGTAAAACAGGAAATTTTTTTTTTTTTTTAAAAAATAAAACTTTTTGGAAAATAAATTCCATGGTGCAAGCGGATTTTGGGATGAACAAGTTTTAAAAAGAATTAAATTAAAAAACTAAAACTGGAAAAGGGGTTTTTAAATAAATTTTTGGAAAGTGGGAGTGTCAAAAATTTTGGGGGCTCAAAACCAAAAATTCTAAACCGAATGGGTCTTTGGTTTTTTGGGTGTGTCCCGCATTCCCGAAGGGTTAAAATGTTTTTAAAAGGATTCTTGTCTGGGGGTTTTTTTACCCGGGGTTTGGGTTATCTTTTTTAGGGGTTGAAATTTCTTTGGGTTTTTTACGGGGTTTTTGGGCGGGGGGGTGGGATGGAAAACCGTGGTTGTTTTTTCTTTTTTACCTGGGGATACTGCTAGCTAAGAGTTGGGGTGCATCCGAGTTTTCCCCCCTTTTGGGGGTGGTAAAAATTGTTCCTACTTTGATTTATAAAATTGGTCTTTGGGGTTTTGGGGGCTAGGAAGCCCCAGCTTGGGGTTTTTTTAACCCCCTTTAAGGTGGGGTCCTTCATTTTTCCAGTTTCCAGGAAGGCATGGGGGCCTTTGGGGGGGTGGCAGCACTTAAATGGGGATTTTACCCCCTTTGTTCAATGGAATCTTGTGGTTTTGCCACCAATGGGGGTTGGGCTTTGTAATTCGAACTCCCCCTTTTTTTTTTCATAAATTTTGGGGTAAAACAGGTATAAAACCTGGATGCGGGGGTTTGAGCCCTGAACCAGGTTTTGTTATGCCGATTCAGCCCGAAGGGGTTTGGGGGCTCTTGGGGTTTTTCTTTGGCGGAGTGCTTACCTTTTTTTCTTTTCCCGTGTACCAGGATGTGGGGTTTTTCTTTTGGCCCTTTCCCGGCACATGGGGGGCCCTTTTAATATCCCCCGGGGGGGTGGGTCCCTGCCCGGGGGGGGGCGGGTTATCCCGCTGAAAGGGAGGGTCCCCCTTTAATAACCCATTTGTTGTTGAAATTGTTTTGCTTCATATTGTGGCCAAATTTTGGGGAGGGTTTTTCCCGGGGGATGGGGTACTGTAGAGAGCTCCTTTATTTCCTTTTTATTTCCAGGGGGTTGGAAAAATTGGCTGACTGAGCAATTTTTACTTGCCTTAGTCCGATCGTGAGGGGGGATCCTACCCCGGGCAGGGTGTATGTTCCTTTTACCGGGGCGGGGGTAGGTGTAATAAGGGACCTATTTAAATGTATAGGAGTTTTTTAGTCTTAATGCTTTTGTTACATCTTTTGAAAGGGCAGTTTTTTTTTGGGGGGGCGGGGTTTGTTTAGGGCCCTTTAGGAATCTTTTTTTACCCAATGGGTTTTTTTATTAGTGGGTTTTTTTTTCAGGACAAACGGAAATTTAAGGTTGGTTTCCCCCCCTGACTGGGTTTTCCCAAAACCCTTTCCTTTGGTAATGGTTCATTTCCCGGGTTAATTTTTAAGGGGAAGGGGGTGGGCAGAGGCAGGTTTCTTCCCAAGATTCCCCGACACCCCCAGGGAAAATTACCTGAACTTTTAACAGAATAATATTGGGGAAACCGAAAAAAAGGGTGGGGTATGAGGTAAAATTTTTCTGCAAAAATTTCTTTTTACAATCCTAATTAAATGCAATGTGTTACAGGTAACTTAAATGCAAAAACGACAAACAGTAACTTTCTTTCAAGTGAAACAAGGAAATAAGTACAGTAAGCAATGCAGATATCACTAATGATCCACAGAAGCACTGAGAAGCTGCGTATTAGGTGGAATTAGCGTTCCAGGGAAATAACAAGCAAACAAACAACAAGCATATAAACAAAGCTAGATTCAGCAGGCCTGGATCTAGTCTATGCTACAGCAAACAAGATGTACCAATTTCAGTAAGATACAGTTCAAATATTCAGGCACTATAAACCTTTAACCAGAAATTCCCAGCTCAGAAGGGCAGAGTCCAGCCTCTCCTCCCACAAGAGTGCAGACCACGAACCTTCTTAATGTAAAATAACTGGCCTGAAGCCCAAGTGCTTAAACCAGAACTAATACACTTTAAGAATAACAGACACTGGGCTCTCAATCAGCAGTTCCCAACCTAGAAGGATGAAAGCTACCTGTCCTGCCACCACAGTGCATGCCACAAACCTTCCTAATGTAAAACAACTGGTCTGAAGCCCAAGTGCTTAATCCAAAAGACTTAGAATGATAGCTACACTTTAATCAAGTTACTACCAAGCAGTAATAAATATAATTGAATACATTAGAGAATGCCTGGATTAGTGCTCAAGTTACACAAACAAAGCTAGATCCAGCAGGCCTGAATCCAGTCTATGCCACAGAAAACAAGGCACACCAACTTCAGTAAGAAGCAGTTCAGATATGCATGCACTATAAGCCTTTAACCAGAAATTCCCAGCTCAGAAGGGCAGAGTCCAGCCTCTCCTCCCACAAGAGTGCAGACCACGAACCCTCTTAATGTAAAATAACTGGCCTGAAAGCCCAAGTGCTTAAACCAGAATTAATACACTTTTAGAATAACAGACACTGAGCCCTCAATCAGCAGTTCCCAACCTAGAAGGATGTAAGTTACCTGTTCTGCCACTACAGTGCAGACCACAAACCCTCTCAGTGCAAAACAACTGGTCCGAAGCCCAAGTGTTTAAACCAAAAGGCTTAGAATGAGTTACACCAAGCAGTAATAAATACAATTGAGTACTTTTAAGATGATGCAAAAGTTAAAAAAGTAGGTAGAAACACAAGTACAGTAAAAGCAGATGAAATTCTTTTTTTTTTTCTGAACAAGTGCTGAGATCAAAGAAACAGATTTGAGTGCTGAAACTAGAAAACTGCCTAGTTATAAGAAAAACAAACTAAGCTAGAAGGCTTCCCTCCAACACAGAAGGGCTTGAGGGCTCAGAAGCCTACAAATAGTCTATACCACTTAACAGGAAAGGCAGGAAACAAGCTTAAATTTTTTTTTCTGTTTCCCAGATGCTCTCTTTGTACACAGTAGGAGTGCCTGAAATCAGAATATGATCTCACTGCACTCAGTTGAGTGAGCAAATGAGATGGGCCCAGAAGGAGTATCCAAACACAAATTTACAAGAGGGGCGGGCAGTTGCAAGGCAAGCTAATAATGACTCACTGCTTACTGTTTGCTCTGTGATTTACATACAATAATTACATGCTGCTTACTGTGTCCTCTGTGATTTACACATACTAATGACATGCTACTTAATTTCTGCCCAGTGATTTAGATGTACTAATGACATGCCACTTACTGTTTGCTCTCTGGTTTACATATATTAATGACACTCTGCTTACTGTGTTTTATGTGACTTACATATACTAATGACACAGTGATTATTCTGTGCTCTGTGATTTACATATAATAATTACACACTGCTTACTTTGTGCTCTGTAGTTTACATATAATAATGACACACTGCTTACTTTGTGCTCTGTAGTTTACATATAATAATGACACACTGCTTACTGTCTGTTCTGTGGTTTACATATGATAATGACACAATGTTTACTATGGGCTCCATGACTTACATATATAATGACTCTCCTCTTACTGTGTGCTCTGTGATTTACATATACTAATCACACTCTTCTTAATGTGTGTTCTGCGATTTACATGTAATAATAACATGCTGCATAGTGTGTGTTCTGAAATTTACACATACTAATGAAACGCTGCTTACTGACTGCCCTGTATTCTACATACACCTTGACACACTGCTTACTGTGTGCTGTGTGATTTACATATAATAAAGACACACTGCCTACTGTGTGCTCTGTAGTTTGTATATAATAATGACACAGTGCTTACTGTCTGTTCCATGGTTTACATATGATAATAATGTCATTTTTACTGTGTGCTCTGTGACATATATATAATGACTCTCCTCTTACTGTGTGCTCTGTGATTTACATATACTAATCACACTCCTCTTACTGTCTGTTCTGTGATTTACATATAATAATGACACAGTGCTTAGTGAGTACTCTCTGATTTACATATAATAATGAAACTCCTCTTAATTTGTGCTCTTTGATTTACATATAATAATAACACACTGTTTACTGTGTGCTCTGTGATTTACATGTAATACTGACATACTGCTTACTGTGTGATCTGTGATTTACATGTAATAATGACACACTGCTTACTGTGTTCTCTGTGACTTATACATAATAATGACACACTGCTTACTGTGTACTCTGTGATTTAAATACAATCATGACACACTGCTTGCTGTGTGTCTTGTGATTTACATATAATAATAACACACTGCTTACTGTGTGCTCTGTGATTTGCATGTAATAATGACACACTGCTTACTGTGTGCTCTGTGATTTACATATAATAAAAACACACTGCTTACTGTGGGCTCTGTGATTTTCATATAATACTCAAATGCTGTTTACTGTATGCTCTTGGATTTACACATACTAATGACACAGTGCTTACTGTGTGTGCTGTGATTTACACATACTAATGACACACTGCTTACCATGTGCTTTCTGATTTATATATAATAATGACACACTGCTTACTGTATGCCTTGTGATTTACATATAATAAAGTCACACTGCTTATTGTGTGTTCCGTGACTTACTTATAATACTGGCACACTGCTTACTGTGTGTCTTGTGATTTACATATACTAATGACATACTGCTTACTGTGTGCACTGGGATTTACATATAATAATGATACGCTGCTTACTGTTAGCTCTCTGATTTAGAAACAATAATGACACACTGCTTACTGTGTGTCTTGTGATTTACATATAAAAATGATACACTGCTTATTATGTGTTCTGTGATTTATATATAGTAATGACACACTGTTTACTGTGTGCTTTGTGACTTACATATAGTAATGACACTTCTCATACTGTGTGTTCTGTGATTTACACACAATAATGACACGCTGCTTACTGGGTGGTCTGTGAATTCCACATACTAATAACACAGTACTTACTATGTGCTCTGTGATTTACACATACTAATGACACACTGCTTAATGTGAGCCCTTTGATTTACATCTAATAATGACACACTGCTTACTCTGTGGTCTGTGATTTACATATAATCATAACACACTGCTTACTGTGTCTTCTTTGATTTACATCTAATAATGACACACTGCTTACTCTGTGGTCTGTGATTTACATATAATAATGACACAGAGCCTCCTGTTTGCTCTGTTATTTACATATAATAATGACACACTGCTTACTGTGCTGTATGATTTACATATAATAATGACACAGTACTTACTATGTGCTCTGTGATTTTCATATACCAATGACACACTGCTAATTGGGTGCCCTGACATTTACATATACTGACACACCACTTACTGTGTGCTCTGTGATTTACATGGAATAATGACACACTGCTTACTGTGTGCCCTGTGATTTACATATAATGACACACTGCTTAATGTCAGCCCTGTGATTCACATATAATAATGACATGCTGTTTACTAAGTGCTCTGTGATTTACATATAATAGTGACACTCCTCATACTGTGTGCTCTGTGATTTACATATAATAATGACACACTGCTTACTGTGTGCTCTGTGATTTACATATAATAATGCCACACTGCTTACTGTGTGCTCTGTGATTTACATATAACAATGACATGCTGTTTACTGCCTGCTCTGTGATTTACATATAATAATGAAACACTGCTTACTGTGTGCCCTGAGATTTACATATAATAATAACACACAGCTTACTGTGTGCCATGTGATTTACATATAATAATGACTCACTACTTACTGTCTGATCTGTGATTTAGATATAATAATGACACACAGCTTACTGTGTTCTCTTTGATTTACATGTAATAATGACACTCTGCTTCCTGTGTGCTCTATGATTTACATATAATAATGACACACAGCTTACTGTGAGCTCTGTGATTTACATTTAATACTGACACACTGCTTACGGTCTGCTCTGTGATTTGCATATAATAAGAACATGCTACTTACTGTCTGCTCTGTGATTTACATATAATAATAACAAACTGCTTATTGTGTGCTCTGTGATTTACATATAATAATGACACACAGCTTACTGTGTTCTCTTTGATTTACATGTAATAATGACACACTGCTTACTGTGTGCTCTGTGATTTACATATAATAATGACACACAGCTTACTGTGAGCTCTGTGATTTACATATAATAAACACACATAGCTTACTGTGTTCCTTATGACTTACATGTAATAATGACACACTGCTTACTGTGTGCCCTGTTATTTGCATGCAGTAATGACACACTGCTTACTGCATGCTCTGTGATTTACATTTAATACTGACACACTGCTTACTGTCTGCTCTGTGATTTACATATAATAATGACACATTGCTTACTATTTGCTCTGTGATTTACATATACTAATGACACATTGCTTACTATTTGCTCTGTGATTTACATATACTAATGACACAGTGTGTACTGTTTGCTCTGTGATTTACATATAATCAAATACTGCTTATTGTGTGCCCTGTGATTTACATATAATGATGCTCTGCTTACTGTGTGCTCTGTGATTTACATATAATAATGACACAGCATACTGAGTGCCGTGTGATTTTCATATAATGACACACAGCTTAGTGTGTGCCATGTGATTTACATATAATAATAAACACTGCTTACTATGAGCTCTGTGATTTACATATACTAATGACACAGTGCTTACTGTGTGCCCTGTGACTTACATATAATAATGGCACAGAGCTTACTGTGTGTACTGTCATTTACATATAATAATGACACACTACTTACTGCCTGCTCTGTGATTTACATATACTAATGACACACTGCTTACTGTCTGCTCTGTGATTTACATATAATAATGACACATTGCTTACTATTTGCTCTGTGATTTACATATACTAATGACACATTGCTTACTATTTGCTCTGTGATTTACATATACTAATGACACAGTGTGTACTGTTTGCTCTGTGATTTACATATAATAACCAAATACTGCTTATTGTGTGCCCTGTGATTTACATACAATAATGATGCTCTGCTTACAGTTTGCTCTGTTGATTTACATATAATAATGACACACAGCATACTGAGTGCCGTGTGATTTACATATAATGACACACAGCTTAGTGTGTGCCATGTGATTTACATATAATAATAAACACTGCTTACTATGAGCTCTGTGATTTACATATACTAATGACACAGTGCTTACTGTGTGCCCTGTGACTTACATATAATAATGGCACAGAGCTTACTGTGTGTACTGTCATTTACATATAATAATGACACACTACTTACTGCCTGCTCTGTGATTTACATATAATAATGACACACTGCTTACTGTCTGCTCTGTGATTTACATATAATAATGGCACATAGCTTACTGTGTGCGCTGTGATTTACATATACTAATGACACACTGCTTAGTGTTTGCACTGTGATTTACAAATAATAATGACACACTGCTTACTCTCTGCTACATGATTTACATGTAATAATGACATGCTGCTTACTGTGTGCTCTGTGATTTACATATAATACTGCCACACTACTTACTGTCTGCTCTGTGATGTACGTATACTAGTGAAACACTGTTTACTGTGTGCCTTGGGATTTACAAATGCTAATTACACACTGCTTACTGTGTGCTCTGTGATTTACATGTAATAATGACATGATGCTTACTGTATGCTTTGTTATTTACATGTAATAATGACTCGCTGCTTACTGTGTGCTCTGTGATTTACATGTAATAATGACACAATGCTTACTGTGTGCTCTGTGATTAACACATACTAATGACACACTGCTTACTGTGTTCTTTGTGATTTACATTTAATAATGACATGCTGCTTACTGGGTGCTCTGTGATTCACATGTAATAATGACACACTGCTTACTGTGTGCTCTGTGATTAACACATACTAATGACACACTATTTACTGTGTGCTCTGTGATTTACATGTAATAATGACATACTACTTATTTTGTGCCCTGTGATTCACATGTACTAATGACACACTGCTTACTGTGTTTCTTTCTCACTTGTTTGTTTTTAAAGAGTTTGGTCATTCAGTTTGTGGTTCTACACTGCTAACTGTGTCCTCTGTGATGTACATATAATAATGACACACTGCTTACTGTGTGCTCTGTGCTTTATGTATAATAATGACACACTTTTTACTGTCTGCCCTGTGATTTACATGTAATAATGACACGCTGCTGTGTGCCATGAGATTTCCATATAATAATGAAACACTGCTTACTGTGTGTCTTGTGATTTACATATAATAATGTCTCGCTGCTTACTGGGTGCTCTGTGATTTACATGTAATAATAACATACTGCTTATTTTGTGTCTTGTGATTTCCATATAATAATGGCACACTGCTTACTGTGTGCTCTGTGATTTACATATACTAATAACACTGCTTACTGTGTGCTTTGTGGATTTTCCTATAATAATCACACACTGTTTACTGTGTGCTCTGTAATTTACACATACAAATGACACAGTACTTACTGTGTGCTCTGTCATTTACACATACTAATGACACACTGCTTAACGTGTCCTCTCTGATTTAAATATAATGATATGCTGCTTACTGTGTGCTCTGTGATTTATATATAATAATGACACACTGCGTACTGTGGGCTGCCTGATTTACATATAATGACACACTGCTTACTGTGTGCTCTGTGATTTACTTATAATAATGACACACTACTTACTATGTGCTCTGTGATTTACATATAATAATGACACACTACTTATTGTATACTCTGTGATTTACATATAATAATGACACACTGCTTACTGTGTGCTCTGTGATTTACATATAATAATGACACACTACTTACTGTGTGCTCTGTGATTTACATATAATAATGACACACTACTTATTGTATGCTCTGTGATTTACATATAATAATGACACACTGCTTACTGTGTGCTCTGTGATTTACATATAATAATGACACACTACTTATTGTATGCTCTGTGATTTACATATAATAATGACACACTGTTTACTGTGTGCTCTCTGATTTACATATAATAATGACACACTGCTTACTGTGTGTCTTGTGATTTACATATAATAGTGACACACTGCTTACTGCGTGCTCTGTGATTTACATATAATGACACATTGCTTACTGTGTGCTCTGTGATTTACATGTAATAATGACACACTGCTTACTGTGTGTCCTGTGATTTACATATACTAATGATACACTGCTTACTGTCTGCTCTGTGATTTACATACAATAATGACACACTGCTTACTGTGTGTCCTGTGATTTACATATACTAATGATACACTGCTTACTGTCTGCTCTGTGATTTACATACAATAATGACACACTGCTTACTGTGTGTCCTGTGATTTACATATACTAATGATACACTGCTTACTGTGTGTCTTGTGATTTACATATAATAATGACATGCTGTTTACTGTTTACTGTGTGCTCTGTGATTTACATATAATAATGACACACTTCTTACTGTTTGCTCTATCATTTACAGAGTATAATGACAAAGTTCAATATACCTCCAAAAGGCTAGACTAGGAGACCAAACAACAGCAAAATTCTCAAGTAAAAAAGTAGAAGGGATCCCCGAAGACAGAGCAGTAGTACAATTCTTTTAATAAAAACAAACCTTGACAATAAATGGTGAGGGCTTCTGCACCGAAGTGCTTCTTCAGACAAATAACATCACAGCAAAACACATTAATATAGTAAAGCAGCAGTCATCAATTATTAAAATGAGCAATTATCACTTAACCAAATCCCTTGATTTTAGAATGGGTCTTAAAGAAACCCTATCATTGAGGCCAGGTTTCCTTTCAGCACCAAACCTCAAAATCCACTGAACTTCTTTCTGTTCAGTATAATTCTTTAAATCACCACCTCTGGGATTGTTAAACGCTACCTCCATTACTTTAAAAAAAAACTATGTTGCAAGTCAGATTCTAACACATGTTTAGCTAGAGCATTTGTAGCATCACACTTTTTTATGGCATAAAGGTGCTCACAAATCCTCTCAAAGAGCATTATATTCGTTTTCCCTATATAGTAACTGTTACAATCTTTGCAGGTAGCTGAATAAACCAGGTTTTTAGTCTTACAATTAGCAATAACTTTAAAGAAAAAAGTTTGCCCAGAGACAGGATGTATAAATTCATTAGTGCCATCTATATGAACACAATATCTACAGCTGCCACAGGGACGAGTCCCTGTAAAAGACTTTTATCGGGGGAGCTCATTGTAACTGTCTCTATAACAGAGATGTAGTTTCAAAGATATCAATCCTCTGATGGGAAATGTGTACCTTATTTTTGGATACTTGAGAATAGTTTTCTTCATTAAGCAGTATTTCTTGCATTATGTTAGTATAATCTTCAGAGTTGTATATAATGATACCCCCTCCTTTGTCTGGGGTCATGATACGGACAGTACGGTCATCCCTAAGTTGTTGTAATAAAGTTTTTTCTTTTGGTGACAAATTGGAAAAAAATTCTCCTGTTTTCTCTCCACATTTTATATAAATCATCCCTAACAGCCATGTCATAAGCTGCCACCAAGGGATGAAAGGGTGGGTTGAATACACTGTGTTTATTCAACCCAAAATCCTTTTCGACTTCTTTGTTACACCCCTCGTGTTTTCTAAATAAGATTTTAAAGTTTAATTTTCTGAAGTATAACTGTAAGTCAATTAAGACCTCAGTAATGTCAGGGATTTTGGTGGGCACAAATTTGAACCCTTTAGAAAACAGGGTGAAATATTCATTGGTAATAATCCTGTCCGTATAATTATAAATGTGAAATCCTTGATAAGTATGGAGAACATGTTGTCCTGCCACCTCTGTATTCAATACCTGTCTTTTTTTCAATGAGTGAACCCCTTCTGGTGTGGTCCCCATTGATTGAATGCATCCTGTGTTTCTTGTCTCTTGTCTGCTATTCTCTGGGAGCATCTTAACACCTGAAAATCCTCCAACCAAGTAGTATCTAACCTACCCTCTTCACCACAGAAATTAACATCCCTTCTATGTGTCTTATGATTTACATATGACACACTGCTTGCTGTGTCCTCTCTGATTTACATATAATAATGACACACTGCTAACTATGTGCTCCGTGATTTACGTAAGCCAATGGCACTGTACTTACGGTGTACTCTGTGATTTACATATAATAAAGACACACTGCTTACTGTGTGCTTTGCAATTTACATATACTAATCTCACAGTGCTTAATGTGTGCCATGTGATTTACATATAATAATCACATGCTACTTACTGTTTGCTGTGTGATTTTCATATAATAATGACAAGACACTTACTGTGTGCTCTGGGATTTACATATAATAAAGATACACTGATTACTGTGTGCTCTGTGAGTTACATATAATAATGACACACTGCTTACTGTGTGCTCTGTGATTTACATATAATAATGACACACTGCTTACTGTGTGCTCTGTGATTTACATATAATAATGCCACAGTGCTTACTGTTTGCTCTGTGATTTACATATAATAATGACACACTACTTACTGTGTGCTCTCTGATTTACATATAATAATGACACGCTGCTTACTGTGTCCTCTGTGATTTACATATAATAATGCCACAGTGCTTACTCTTTGCTCTGTGATTTACATATAAAAATGATGCACTGTTTAATGTGTGCTCTCTGATTTAAATACAATAATGAGACACTGCTTACTGTGTGTTGTTTGATTTACATATGACACACTGCTTGCTGTGTCCTCTCTGATTTACATATAATAATGATACACTGCTTACTATGTGCTCCATGATTTACATATACCAAAGGCACTGTACTTATGGTGTACTCTGTGATTTACATATAATAAAGATGCGCTACTTACTGTGTGCCCTGCGATTTACATATACTAATCAAATAATGCTTAATGTGTGCCATGTGATTTACATATAATAATGACAAGATGCTTACTTTGTTGCTCTCTGATTTACATACAATAATGACACACTGCCTACTGTTTGCTCTGTGATTTACATATAATAATGACACACTACGTACTGTGTGCTCTGTGATTTACATGTAATAATGACACACTGCTTACTGTGTGCTCTGTGATTTACATATAATAATGACACACTACTTACTGTGTGCTCTGAGATTTACATATAAAAATGACACTCCACTTACTGTGTGCTCTGTGATTTACGTATAATAATGGCACACTGCTTAGCATGTGGTCCGTGATTTACATATACAAGTGACACTGTACTTACTGTGTACTCTGTGATTTACATGTAATGATGACACAGTGCTTACTCTGTGTCTTGTGATTTACATATAATAATGACACACTGCTTGCTGTGTGCTCTGTGATTTACATATAATAATGACACACTGCGTACTATGTGCTCTGTGATTTACATGTAATAAAGACACACTGCCTACTGTGTGCTCTGTGATTTACATATAATAATGACACACTACTTACTGTGTGCTCTGTGATTTACATATAATAAAGACACCCTGCTTACTGTGTGCTCGATGATTTACATATAATAAAGACACACTGCTTACTGAGTACTCTGTGATTTACATATAAAAATGACACTCCTCTTACTGTGTGCTCTGTGATTTACATATAATAAAGACACACCGCTTACTGTGTGCTCTGTGATTTACATATAATAATGACACACTACTTACTGTGTGCTCTGTGATTTACATATAAACATGACACTCCATTTACTGTATGCTCCGTGATTTACGTATAATAATGGCACACTGCTTAGCATGTGGTCCGTGATTTACATATACAAGTGACACTGTACTTACTGTGTACTCTGTGATTTACATGTAATGATGACACAGTGCTTACTCTGTGTCTTGTGATTTTCATATAATAATAACACGCTGCATACAGTGTGCTCTGTGATTTACACATACTAATGACACAGTACTTACTGTGTGCACTGTCATTTACACATACTAATGACACACTGCATACCGTGTGCACTCTGATTTACATATAATAATGACACACAGCTTACTGTATGCTCTGTGATTTACAAATAATAATGACACTCTGCTTACTGTGTGTCTTATGATTTACATATGACACACTGCTTGCTGTATCCTCTCTGATTTACATATAATAATGACATACTGCTTACTATGTGCTCCGTGATGTACCTATGCCAATGGAACTGTACTTATGGTGTACTCTGTGATTTACATATAATAAATACACGCTGCTTACTGTGTGCTCTGTGGTTTACATATAGTAATGATACACTGTGTAATATGTGCTCTGTGATTTAAATACAGTAATGACACACTGCTTACTGTGTGTCTTATGATTTACATATGACACACTGCTTGCTGTGTCCTCTCTGATTTACATATAATAATGACATACTGCTTACTATGTGCTCCGTGATTTACCTATGCCAATGGCACTGTACTTATGGTGTACTCTGTGATTTACATGTAATAAAGATGCGCTACTTACTGTGTGCCCTGCAATTTACATATACTAATCACATAGTGCTTAATGTGTGCCATGTGATTTACATATAATAATGACAAGATGCTTACTGTGTGCTCTGTGATTTTCAAATAATAATCACACACTGCTTACTGTGTGCTCTGTGATTTATACATACTAATGACACACTGCTTACAGTGCACTCTCTGATTTACATATAATAATGACACACTGCTTACTGTGTGCTCTGTGATTTACATATAATAATGACACACTGCTTACTGTGTGCTGTGTGACTTACATATACTAATGACACACTGCTTACCGTGTGCTCTCTGATTTACATACAATAATGACACACTGCTTACTGTGTGTCTTGTGATTTACATATAATAATGACACACTACTTACTGTGGATCTGAGATTTACATGTAATAATGACATACTGCTTACAGTGTGCTCTATGATTTACATAGTATAATGACACACTACTTCTTGTGTGCTCTGTGATTTACATGTAATAATGACACACTGCCTACTCTGTACTCTGTGATTTACATGTAATAAACACATACTGCTTACAGTGTCCTCTATAATTTACATAGTATAATGACACACTACGTCTTGTGTGCTCTGTGATTTACATGTAATAATGACATACTGCTTGCTGTGTGCTCTGTGATTTACATATAATAATGACACTCCTCTTACTGTGTGCTCTGTGATTTTACATATAATAATGACACACTGTTTACTATGTGGTCCATGATTTACATATACCAATGACACTGTACTTATGGTGTACTGTGTGATTTACATGTAATAATGGCACAGTGCTTACTCTGTGGCTTCTGATTTACCTATAATAAAGACACACTTCTTACTCTGTGCTCTGTGATTTACATATACTATTCACACAGTGCTTATTGTGTTCTGTGATTTACATATAATAATGCCATGCTTCTTACTGTGTTCTCTGTGATTTACATATAATAATGACACACTGCTTACTGTGTCCTCTGTGATATACATATAATAATAACAGACTGCTTACTGTGTGCTCTGTGATTTTCATATAATAATCACATGCTGTTTACTGTGTGCTTTGTGATTTACATATACTTATGACACAGTACTTACTGTGTGCTCTGTCATTTACACATACTAATGATACACTGCTTAATGTGTCCTCCCTGATTTACTTATAAAAATGACACGCTGCTTACCCTATGTCTTGTGATTTATAGATAGTAAAGACACACTGTTTCTTGTGTGCTCCATGATTTACATATAATACTGACACACTGCTTACTGTGTGTATTGTGATTTACATATGCTAATAACACTGCTTACTGTGTGCTCTGTGAGTTACATACAATAATGACACACTGCTTATTGTGTGTCCTATGATTTACATATACTAATAACACAGTGCTTACTGTGTGCTCTCTGATTTACATATAATAATGGCATGCTGCCAACTGTGTGCGATCTGATTTACATATAAAATAATGACATGCTGCTTACTGTATGCCTTGTGCTTTACATATACTAATGACACACTGCTTACTGTGTGCTCTGTGATTTACATATAATAATGACATACTACTTACTGTGTGCTCTGTGATTTACATATAATAATGACAGAGTGCTTAGTGTGTGCTCTGTGATTTACATATAATAATGACAGAGTGCTTACTGTGTGCTCTGTGATGTACATATAATAATGACAGAGTGCTTACTGTGTGCTCTGTGATTTACATATACTAATGACACACTGCTTACTGTGTGCTCTGTGATTTACATATAATAATGACACACTGCTTACTGTGTGCTCTGTGATTTACATATAATAATGACAGAGTGCTTACTGTGTGCTCTGTGATTTACAAATACGAATGACACAGTGCTTACTGTTTGCTGTGTGCTTTACATATAATAATGACACACTGCTTACTGTGTGCTCTGTGGTTTACATATAATAATGACACACTGCTTACTGTGTGCTCTCTGATTTACATATAATAATGACATGCTACTTACTGTGTGCTCTGTGATTTACATATAAAAATGATACACTGTTTAATGTGTGCTCTCTGATTTTAATACAGTAATGAGACCCTGCTTACTATGTGTCTTGTGATTTACATATGACACACTGCTTACTGTGTCGTCTTTGATTTACATATAATAATGACACACTGCTTACTATGTGCTCCATGATTTACATATAATAATGACACACTGCTTACTATGTGCTCTGCAGTTAACATATACTAATCACACCATGTGTGTCATGGGGTTTACATATAATAATGACACACTGCTAACTGTGTGCTCTGTTATTTACATAAAATAAAGACACTCTGCTTACTTTGTGCTCTGCAGTTTACATATACTAATCACACAGTGTGTGTCATTGGGCTTACATATAATAATGACAAACTGCTTACTGTGTGCTCTGTGATTTACATATAATACTAGCACACTGTTTACTGTGTGCTCTGTGATTTACATATAATAATAACACACTGCTTACTGTGTGCTCTGTGATTTACACATACTAATGACACAGTACTTACTGTGTGTTCTGTGATTAACACATACTAATGACACACTGCTTACCGTGTGCTCTCTGATTTACATATAATAATGACATGCTGCTTACTGTGTGCTCTGTGATTTACATATAATAATGACACACTGCTTACCGTGTGCTCTCTGATTTACATACAACAATGACACATTGCTTACAGTTTGCTCTGTAATTTACATATAATTATGACGCACTGCTTACTGCATACTCTGTGATTTACATATAAAAATGACACTCCTCTTACTGTGCTCTCTGATTTTACATGTAATAATGACATACTACTTACTATGTGCTCCATGATTTACATATACCAGTGACACTGTACTTATGGTGTACTCTGTGATTTATAGGTAATGACACAGTGCTTACTCTGTGTCTTCTGATTTACACATAATAAAGACAGACTACTTACTGTGTGCTCTGTGATTTACTTATGCTAATCACACAGTGCTTAATGTGTGCCCTGTGATATACATATAATAATGCCATGCTCCTTACTGTGTGCTCTGTGATTTACATATAATAATGCCATGCTGCTTACTGTGTGCTCTGTGATTTACATATAATAATGACACGCTGCTTACTATGACCACAGTGATTTACATATAATAATAACACACTGCTTGCTGTGTACTCTGTGATTTTCATATAATAATCACATGATGCTTACTGTGTGCTCTGTGATTTACACATAGGTTCATAGGTTCATAGGTTGGTACTAGGCTATCAGCCCTAGGGCCTCTACAAGCCTAGCCATAACAATTCCCTAAAAGGTTCATAGGTAGGTACTAGGCTATTGGCCCAAGGGCCTATGTAAGCCTAGCCAACAAGATTCCCTGGCTTCCGCCACCCAAGAAAGTTATTTTCCTGTGCCACTGTCGAGCAGAGACACAGAAGTGATCCCCGGGGTGTGTTTCCTATTTCCCATCCACTCATCAAGATTTTTCTTGAAGAGTGCTAATGAAGAACTTTGCTTGACATAGATGGGTAGCCTGTTCCAGAGTATGGGAAGTCTCTGGGACAGGAATCTATCCCTCCAGCATGTCCTGATTATTGTGGTGACAAGGTTTAGGTCCCTAGAGCGTGTAGCTCAGAGGGATTGGGATTTCTTTAGGTGTAGCATGTCCAACAGCTCTGGGTTTGATATAGCTTTATATGTTAGGCAGAGATCACCTCAGAGTAGGTGATATGCTACGGAATAAAGCTGGAGTCTTTTGAGACGGTCATTGTAGGGAATTTGTTTGAGGCCAGTAATCCTCTTTGTGAGGGACTTCTGTGGCCTTTCCAGCTGCTGCAAATGTCTTGTGAGGTACATTCCAAAAGAGGTGTTGTACTCTATAATGGGTCTAATGAGTGTCAGGCAGAGGGGAACACTGACCTCTTTTTTCCTGGATGAGAACCCTCTTATGATGAGGTGTGCCATGCAGAAAGACTTCCTGACTACTGTGGTGATGTGACTATCAAAGGAGAGACTACTGTCCACCTGGGTCCCAAGGTCTCTTATCACACATTTGGTGTTAAGTAGATTGCTGCCTATGTGGTAGTTCATGGGTACAGAGTTTTTACCAAAGTGGATGACACTGCACTTTTTGGCATTGAACTTGAGGCCATGACACCAGGCATCTGTCTCAGCGAGGCCCTTCTGTAGGATGTCCACATCATTTGGGGACTTGACTATGGCTCCTAGTTTGCAGTCATCTGTGAACTTTGTTAGCCAGTGGCCTTCTGTGTTAGCCTGTACTTCAGAGAAGTAGATATCAAACAGGAGAGGTCCCAGGACTGAACCCTGTGGTACTCCACTTGTCACTGGTTTGAGGTCAGATTTGGAGTCTGCAACTTTTACAGTGTGGGTTCTGTCAGTGAGCCAGTTGGCAACCCATCTTGTGATGTAGGGATTTATACCTAGTTTAGTGAGTTTAGCTATAATTCCAGAATGGGAGATGGTGTTGAAAGCCTTGGTGAGGTCAAGATAGGCTGTGTGAACCACTTTACCCTCATCTACGGCTTTGGTGACTGCCTCAAAGAAGTTGATCAGGTTCAGGAGGCATGATCTGCCTTTCACAAAACTGAACTGGGTGGGATCCAGAGTTTGGAGGTTACCAATGTCTTTGTTTATGAGTTCCATGATGATACGTTCCATGGCCTTGCAGACCAGGTTCGTCAGGGTAATAGGTCGATAGTTCCCAGGATCAGTGGTGGCTCTCCCTTTGTGGAGTGGGAAAACTGTTACTGTGCACCATTCAGTGGGCACAAAGCCTGATGCGAGGCTATTATTGAACATGGTGCATAAGTGGAGAGCCAGTTCGTTCTGAAGTTCATGTAAATCGCAGCCTGGGATGTTGTCCAGTCCCAAGGATGCTGTGTTTTTGGCTTTAGAGAGTGCAGCTTTTACCTGCGTAGTTGTGATTACAGGGACTCTGCATTCTTCTTGTATAGATATGGGCTTTTTAGGGGATAAGGGGGGTGGGGGAGTTAGGACTGAACCTATCTGCCAGAATGTTGGCAATATCAGTTGGTTCTGTAATTTTCATGCCATTGTGCTGTAACTCAGAGCAGATAGCATACTAATGACACACTGCTTACTGTGTGCTCTGTGATTTACACACACTAATGACAGATTGCTTACCATGTGCTCTCTGATTTACATATAATAATGACATGCTGCTTACTGTATGCCTTGTGATTTACATATAATAAAAACACACTGCTTACTGTGTGGTCTGTGATTTACATATACTAATGACACACTGCTTACTGTGTGCTCTGTAATTTACATACAACAATGACACACTGCTTACTGTGTGCTATGTGATTTACATATACTAATGACACACTGCTTACTATGTGCTCTGTGATTTATATATAGTAATGACACACTGTTTACTGTGTGCTTTGTGAATTGCATATACTAATGACACTCCTCTTACTGTGTGTCTGTGATTTACACATAATAATACCACTCTGCTTACTTGGTGCTCTGTGAATTCCACATACTAATAACAAAGTACTTGCTATGTGCTCTATCGGCTGTGTCATGTGATGATTTGTTTTTTACATATAAAAGATATGTTATTTGTATATGTATTTTATTAACACTGAAGAAGGACTTATGTCTGAAAGCTTTGTTTTTTATTAAAAGAATATTGGCACAACGTTATGGAACCTTCTTTTGTTTTGGAGTCCTATGTGATTTACACATATCAGTAACACAGTACTCACTGTGTGCTTTGTGATTTACATATAATAATGACATGCTGCATACTATGTCCTCCATGAGTTACATATACCAATGACACTATACTTACTGTGTGCCCTGTGATTTACATATAATGATAACACACTGCTTACTGTGTGCCCTGCGATTTACATATAATAGTGACACACTGCTTTCTGTCTGCCAGGTGTTTTACATATAATAATGACACACTGCTTAATGTGTGCCCTGTGATTTACAAATAATAATGACACACTGCTTAATGTGTGCCCCGTGATTTATATATAGCAATGACACACCACTTACTGTGTGCTCTGTGATTTACATATAATAATGACACACCGCTTACTGTGTGCCCTGCGATTTACATATAATAGTGACACACTGCTTACTGTTGGCTCTGTGATGTACATATAATAGTGACACACTACTTTCTGTCTGCCAGGTGTTTTACATATAATAATGACACACCACTTACTGTGTGCTCTGTAGTTTACATATAATAATGACATGCTGCTTAATGTGTGCCCCGTGATTTATATACAGCAATGACACACCACTTACTGTGTGCTCTGTGATTTACATATAATAATGACACACTGCTTAGTCTGTGCTCTGTAGGTTACATATAATAATGACACTCTGCTTAATGTGTGCCCCGTGATTTATATATAGCAATGACACACCACTTACTGTGTGCTCTGTGATTTACATGTAATAATGACACAGTGCTTACTGTGTGCCCTGTGATTAACATATAATAATGACACACTGCTTACTGTTTGCTCTGTGATTTACATAAACTAATGACACACTGCTTACTGTCTGACCGGTGTTTTACATATAATGATGACACACTGCTTAATGTGTGCCCTGTGATTTACATATAATAATGACACACTGCTTAATGTGTGCCCTGTGATTTACATATACTAATGACACACTGCTTACTCTGTGCTCTGTGGTTTACATATAATAATGACAGACTGCTCACTGTGTGCTGTGATTTACATATACTAATGACACATTGCTTACTGTTTGCTCTGTGATTTACATGTAATAATGACACACTGCTTGCTGTGTGCTCTGTGATTTACATATAATAATGACACACTGCTTACTGTGTGCTCTGTGATTTACATATAATAATGACACACTGCTTACTGTGTGCTCTGTGGTTTACATATAATAATGACACACTGCTTGCTGTGTGCTCTGTGATTTACATATAATAATGACACACTGCTTACTGTGTGCTCTGTGGTTTACATATAATAATGACACACTGCTTGCTGTGTGCTCTGTGATTTACATATAATAATGACACACTGCTTACTGTGTGCTCTGTGATTGACATGTAATAATGAAACACTGCTTACTGTGTGCTGTGTGATTTACATTTAATAATAAAACACTGCTTACTGTGTGCTTTGTGATTTACAAATAATAATGACACAGTACTTACTGTATGCCCTGTGATTTACTTATAATTATAACACTGCTTATTGTTTGCTCTGTGATTTACATATAATAATGACAAATTGGTTACTGTGTGCTCTGTGATTTACATATACTAATGACACAGTGCTTTCTGTTTACTCTGTGATTTACATATAATAACGACACACTGCTTACTGTGGGGTCTACTTTATACCCTCGAAACACGAAAAACCCGAATCCAAATTGCGCAACACATAAAGAGTGAACTGCGGATACATCGAATGTACTAAAGCGCGAAAATGTAAACCTCGAACCGTCATAGTCGGCCAACCCACCACCTGCAACACACTACCTATCCAAACATAATAAAAAAAAACATACATACCCTAACCAATTCCCTACTTCTAACCCTAAATTACAGCACCAAAATCCTACTGCTAACCCTACAGTAACCCCACATACACAACTGTCTATGCACTGTCATTAACCCCTCCCTAACCCTAAGGTCTGTAACTACCACACACTTCCCCCACGGAGCTATACCCAAACAAACTAAATATTCCACACACATACACTTAATAAAACCCTACATTAAACCTTACATACATTACCTACACAAAACCTTACATACACTACCTACCTATGCACTTACCTTAACCCCTCCCTAACCCTAATGTCTGTAACTATCGCACACTTACCTTAGGGAGCTATACTGAAGATGGGCCAACTATGCAATTTTGATATTTCCCCTTTCATGGTTTCATTCGTTCAACATATTCGCGGTTCGCTCTTTCCTTGTCGCACGATTCTGATTCGGGTTTTTCTGCTTTTGAAAGCTTAAAGTTGACCCCTTACTGTTGTGCTCCGTGATTTACATATAATAATGACACACTGCTTACTGTGTGCTCTGTGACTTACATATACTAATGACACAGTGCTTACTGTATGCCCTGTGATTTATATATAATAATCAACCTCACACAAGCACCAGGTGTTCCAGTAGGTAAAACAAAGAAACAAAAAACTGGAACTTGGAGTAGTAAAACAGTGATTTATTCAAGGCAACAGCAGGACAGCTTAAAAGATTAAAGATCAACGCTCCACAAAGCAAACTCATGCGTTTTCGTCCGAGCACCTCCCAGACTTCATCAGATAAAGACAGATGCCATAGCAACCTTTATATAAGGAATTAAGCAATCAATTAACCAATAAAAGTGTTAATGCATCAAAATACTCATGTTTAAAAAAAGAAAAAAGTATCTTAAATACAGTAACTTGAATAGATAACATAACCAAATGTCAGTATTACATATCACAAAAAATACAAGATTTAAAAACACCATATTAAAGCACTTAATATAAAAATATGAATTTAATGTATATTTTTTGTATTTTTATGTTTATTAATTTATTTGATGTTGAAAAATTATCAAATGTTAAAAATGTGTTTATTAAATCATTAAATTTTAGTGGATCTCAACTTTAAAAGTGGGGCCAGGGAAATATGATCATTTAAACCTGGGACCCTGTTAGCCTCCAAAGTTACCTGCCAAAACATCTCTCTATACTCAAGCTTAGTTTCCCAGGCTCCACCTCTAGTCTCCTTAGGTACTGAATCAATAACAAAAAATCTAAAGCTAGCCCCAGTACAGTCCAGAGTATGTCTGAATATAGCATTTTTTGAGTTCTTATTTCTCACATCGTTCATGTGCTCATAAATTCTACGTTTCAGTGGTCTTTCAGTTTTACCAACGTAGAATCCTTCACAAGACCCACAAACAACCAAGTAGACCAGCCCAGAGGAATTACAATTAAAATAACCCTTCCCTGTCACATATATTTGTCTAGCTGGAAGGTCTATCTTCTCACCCTGAGATATATAGGAACATTGGTTACAAGCACCACATTTATAAGTGCCATTTTTTCTAGAGGAGAATATATTAATGTGGTTTGCTTGTTCCAAAAGCTGTTTTATGTTCCTACCTTTTCGAAAGACCACTTTGAGTGGTTTACCTTTGAGGTTTTCTAGGTCTGTAAATTCAGAAAATCTAGCCCATTCCTTTTCCAGAACATTTTTAATACAGTAAGCATCCACACTATAATTAGTTATAAATGCCCTACTGAATCCTGGCTGCTCAACCTCATGTCCACCCTTCTTGTTTGGAAATAAAGGAACCCTTACCTAAAATAGGGAAATACCTATCAGTTCTTCCTGCCAAAACACAGTTTTGGACCTCTTGTGTCAGCTCACCTGGGTAACCTCTATTCAATAACATGCTTCGTAGGGTGTCATACTCTAAGTGGAAGTCATCATCACTTGATGTCATACGGCTGATCCTCACATATTGTCCCTTGATGATACCCCTCTTTTGAAAATGCGGTTGTGCACTGAAAAAAACTCAAATAAGAGATGGAAATAGTCCCTTTCCTGTATACAGAGGACTTAAAACCTGAACATGTCTTTTGTAGGGAGACATCCAAATAATTCACACAATCAATTGTATTCTGATAGGTAAATGTCAAAAATGAAATGTTTTGGGAAATATATAGGACAAAATCATCAACCCAGAACAAACAAATATCATCCAGGTATTGGCTATAGATTGTCCAAGAACTGGAGAATGTACTATGCATAATGTACTTGTACTCTCATGTAGCCAGAATAATATTAGCATAAGTGGGGGACACAACTGGCCCCCATTGCTACACCATGTTCTTGTTTGAAAAACTCTCCCTGAAAAAATAAAAAAATAGTTTTTCAATACTAATTCAGCAAGTTCCAGGCAAATAAAGATATCATTGTCAGTTACCCCAATGGCACTTATAAATGTGGTGCTTGTAACCAATGTTCCTATATATCTCAGGGTGAGAAGATATACCTTCCAGCTAGACAAATATATGTGACAGGGAAGGGTTATTTTAATTGTAATTCCTCTGGGTTGGTCTACTTGGTTGTTTGTGGGTCTTGTGAAGGATTCTACGTTGGTAAAACTGAAAGACCACTGAAACGTAGAATTTATGAGCACATGAACGATGTGAGGAATAAGAACTCAAAAAACGCTATGTTCAGACATACTCTAGACTGTACTGGAGCTAGCTTTAGATTTTTTGTTATTGATTCAATACCTAAGGAGACTAGAGGTGGAGCCTGGGAAACTAAGCTTGAGTATAGAGACATGTTTTGGCAGGTAACTTTGGAGGCTAACAGGGTCCCAGGTTTAAATGATCATATTTCCCTGGCCCCACTTTTAAAGTTGAGATCTGCTAAATTATAATGATTTAATAAACAATTTTTTTAACATTTGATAATTTTTCAACATCAAATAAATTAATAAACATAAAAAATACAAAAAATATACATTAAATTCACTAGGGCTTTCTCCTTTGACAAAAACACTTTCATAGTCCTAAATCAAACCAACACTGCTATAGAAGTCATCCCCTCCGCAAAACTTCTTGGCATTACTATAGATGAAAATCTTAAATTTGACATCCACATTCACCAAAACATAAAGAAAACCCACCAAAAGTTAGGTATGCTCTATAGGAATAACCGCTTTCTCACCAACTCCTCTAGACATACCCTGGCAACTACCTACCTTCTACCTACACTACTTTATGGTGCCCCTCTCTTAACTAATCTGTCCTCTTCTAACATCTCTAAACTTGAAACTTGCTATAATAAGATCTTTAAATTTTCCACTAATTCTAAAACCTCAACTCACCGCTGCCTTTCCCTACAATCTCTGAACTGGCTAGAACTCTCTAACCACCTAGACTACCTCCAACTAACTACAGCTCATAAATTAATATTCTACCCTGAAAAATGCCCAGCCTTAACAAATATCCTTCCTCCATACATCCCAAATAGATCTCTGAGATCCAAACACCAAAACTTAGTCTCCATTCACAAACCAAAATGTCCCGCTGGCCAACTACTTCTCTCCTTCTCACTAGGTAAGAAATGGAACTCTCTTCCTCCTTCTCTCAGGACTACACCCAACTCACAATCCTTCAAGACCCAACTATTCCTATATCTATCATCCAAATGGAACTGCTCCTGCTTCCACCCTACATATATTCTAGTGAATACCCCAGCGACTGTTCTACATTGCTTGCATTTCTCTACTATTCTCCTAAAATAGACTTAGCAGTCTTTCTCTGACTATGGAATTTCTTCCTCAATACTACATATTGTAAATACTGCATATATCTGTACCACCAATGTAAAAAAAAAAAAAAATCCTATTGCTACAGACATTAGTATCATGTTGTTTTGAATTTGGAACTCCTGTAAAAGGTGTTCTCTATTACCTATTAGCTGCATTGTTTAATTTACATCTTATGCATTTGCATTACTGATTGTATGAATTTTATTGTTGTATTTTTCTTTAACATTTTGTAACCTTTAATGTATTTGTATTGCTTACGGAGCTTTTCTCCCCAGGCCTCCACTGAAAACGGGCACTTTTAGGCCCAGTGGACTTCCCCGGTAATCAAACTGAAAATAAAATAAATAAAATAAAATAAAAATTCATATTTTTATACTAAGTGTTTTAATACGGTGTTTTTAAATCATGTAAGTGTTTTTTGTGATATGTAATACTGACATTTGGTTATGTTATCTATTCAAGTTACTGTATTTAAGATACTTTTTTTAAACATGAGTATTTTAATGTATTAACACTTTTATTGGTTAATTGATTGCTTAATCCCTTATATAAGGGGTTGCTATGGCACCTGTCTTTATCTGATGAAGTCTGGGATGTGCTCGGATGAAAATGCATGAGTTTGCTTTGTGGAGCATTAGTCTTTCATCTTTACTCTTTCAAGCTGTCTTGCTAGTGCCTTGAATAAATCACTGTTTTACTACTCCGAGTTCCAGTTTTTTGTTTCTTACATATAATAATGACACACCGATTACTGTGTGCTTTGTGATTTACATATGCTAATGAGAGAGTGCTTTCTGTTTGCTGTGTGATTTACATATAAAAATGGCACATTGCTTTCTGTGTACTCTATCACGGTTTATATATAATAATGACACAGTGCTTACTGTTTGCTCTGTGATTTACATATACTAATGACAAACTGCTTACTATTTGCTCAGTGATTTACATATCATAATGACACACTGCTTACTGTGTGCTCTGTGATTTACATATAATAATGACAAACTGCTTACTGTGTGCTCTGATTTACATATCATAATGACACACTGCTTTCTGTGTGCTCTGTGGTTTACATATACTAATGACGCAGGGCTTACTATTAGCTCTGTGATTTACATGTAATAATGCCACACTACTTACTGTGCTCTCTGTGATTTACATATAATAATGACACACTGCTTACTGTGTGCTCTGTGATTTACATATAATAATGACACAGTGCTTACTGTGTGCTCTGTGATCTACATATAGTAATGGCACAGTGCTTACCATGTGCTCCGCGATTTACAAGTAATAATGGCACACTGCTTACAGTGTGCTCTCTGACTTACATACACTAATGACACTACTCTTCTGTCTGTCGTATTATTTACATATACTAATCACACTCTTTTTACTGTGTCTTCCATGATATATATATATATATATATATATATATATATATATATATATATATATATATATATAAAATGACATGCTGCTTATTATGTCCTCTGTGATTTACATATAATGACACTCATTACTGTGTGCTCTGTGATTTGCATATAATCACACTCTGCTTACTCTGTGCTTTGTGATGTACACATAATAATGACACACTGCTTACTGTTTGCTCTGTGACTTACATATAACAATGACACACTGCTTTCTGTTTGCTCTGTGATTTACATATAATAATCACACACTGCTTACTGCTTGCCCTGTGATTTACATATAATAATTACATGCTGTGTTCTGTGATTTACATATAACACAGTGCTTACCGTGTGCTCTGTGGCTTATATATACTAATGACACACAGCTTACTGCTTGCCCTTTGATTTACATATAATAATTACATGCTGCTTACAGTGTGCCCTGTGATTTACATATAATAATGGCACACTGCTTTCTGTGTGCTCTGTGATCTACATGTAATAATGACACACTGCTTACCATGTGCTGTGTGATTTACATATAATACTGACACAGTGTTTACTGTGTGCTCTGTGATCTACATATAATAATGACACATTGCTTACTGTGTGCTCTGCGATTTACATTTAATAATGACACAATGCTTACTTTGTGCCCAGTGATTTACATATACTGATGACACATTGCTTACTGTGTTCTCTGTGATTTACATATAAGCACATGCTACTTACTGTGTGCTCTGTGATTTACATATAATAATGACACACTGCTTACTGTGGGCTCTGTAATTTACATATACTAATGACAGACTGCTTACTTTGTACTCTGTGATTTGCATATAATAATGACTCACTGCTTGCTGTGTGCACAGTGATTTACATGTAATAATGACACAGTGCTTACTGTCTGTTATGTGATTTCCATATAATAATCACACACTGCTTACTGTGTGCTCTGTGATTTACATATAATAATGACACACTGCTTACTGTGTGCTCTGTGATTTACAAATAATATTCACACACTGATTACTGTGTGCTTTGTGATTTACATATTATAATGGCCCTCTGCTTACTCTCTGCTACATGATTTACATGTAATAATGACACACTGCTTACTGTGTGCTCTGTGATTTACATATAATAATAACTCAATGTTTACTGTGTAGTCTGTGATTTACATATAATAATGACACACTGCTCACTGTGTGCTCTGTGATTTACATATAATAATGGCACACTGATTACTGTTTGCTCTGTGATTTTCATATAATAATGACACAGTGCAGACTGTTTACTCTCTGATTTACAAATAATAATGACACCCTGCTTACTGTTTCCTCTGTGATTTACATATAAAAATTACACAGTACTTACTGCATGCTCTGTGATTACATATAATAATGACACACTGCTTACTCTGTGCTCTGTGGTTTACATATAATGACAAGTAGCCTTTCAGTTCATAAGATGCTGTTTTCTGGCACAGGATTAGGAACAAGTATATTAAAGGGTCAGCCCAGGTTGGAAGATTTGGAGACAAAGCCAGAGAGGCAAGATTACATTGGTTTGGACATGTGCTGAGAAGTGATGCAGAGTATATTGGGAAAAAGGTAACAGGAAAAGAGGAAGGCCTAAGATGAGGTTTATTGATGTGGTGAGAGAGGACATGCAGGTGGTTGGTGTGACAGAGCAAGATGCAGAAGACAGGAAGTAATGGAAACAGATGATCTGATGTGGCGACCCCTAACGGGAGCAGCTGATAGAAAAAGAGGTGGCAAACTATTAAGACTGCAGTTAGAAAATACAGGCCTCATACCCTTCTGACAATTCATGCTAATGTAAAACCAGTTATTTTATAAACTTTATAGGTTGGTGACAGCAATATTTAAAAAAATAAAAAATTAATTTTGGGCTTTCGTACCACTTTTATTTCTCCTGTTCTATTTTCGGGCCCAGCTACATGGGATATATGTGGGGATTATCTTGGGGTGTATCTTTTGCCATTGTTTCTGGCTTTAGTGGATGGTTTGCTGTGGGACTGTACAGATTTCGCAGGATGTCCACATTTTACCTTGTATTTGGTTTTATGGCATATTAGAGGCAACTCACTAAGGTTAAACTTAGAAATAATGGCTGACAATTGAGTTTCGTGTTAGTGTAAACCTGTTAAAGTTTGTAAGACCAATGCTTAAAATTATTGTCAAGCTTTGACAAAGCATTGAGGGTGCAATTGGGAATGGTGACAAGGGAATTTCAGACTTCATACCTTTTCTAAATTCATGGCAAGAAGGCTGGCACAATTCTTTGCAGCTGACCCTTGTGCATTTGTGACATGTCTTATCTGTAACACTTGCATTAGTTTAGGGACACAGGTGTAATCACAGGGGTGTATTTTCTGTTTCCCACCCAGTTAACCAGTTTGTGCTTGAGAAGGGATAATGAGGTACTCTGAGTGGAGAGAGAATCTATTCCACAGATGGGGAGTTTGTGGGACACAAATCCCTCCGGTTAACAAGTCTTATTGATGTTACAAGGGAAGTCTGAATCTACTTTGAATGACTGAGAGTTGTACGGTAACTGGCCTCATGGTTGGGTAACTAGAGCGGACGGCAATTACATTAGAGAGTACTTTGGGTGGCAGTTGTATATATATAAATATATATATATATATATATATATATATATATATATATATAAATTGTTTTTGATTGAATCTCCGTGATGGGTGATCTGGTCCCTTTGGTCCATCCTAACGCTGGTGACTGTTGGGGAAAGGTGGTGTATTACATTCACTTAATAATGGCAGTAATTAAGAGTTATGGCAGTAATTAAGAGTTATGACAGTAATTATGAGTTATGACAGTAATTAAGAGTTATGGCAGTAATTAAGAGTTATGGCAGTAATTATGAGTTATGACAGTAATTAAGAGTTATGGCAGTAATTAAGAGCTATGGCAGTAATTAAGAGTTATGACAGTAATTATGAGTTTTGGCAGTAATTAAGAGTTATGGCAGTAATTAAGAGTTATGACAGTAATTAAGAGTTATGGCAGTAATTAAGAGTTATGACAGTAATTATGAGTTATGGCAGTAATTATGAGTGATGGCAGTAATTAAGAGTTATGGCAGTAATTAAGAGTTATGACAGTAATTATGAGTTATGGCAGTAATTATGAGTTATGACAGTAATTAAGAGTTATGGCAGTAATTAAGAGTTATGACAGTAATTAAGAGTTATGACAGTAATTATGAGTTATGGCAGTAATTAAGAGTTATGACAGTAATTAAGAGTTATGGCAGTAATTAAGAGTTATGACAGTAATTAAGAGTTATGACAGTAATTATGAGTTATGGCAGTATTTATGAGTTATGACAGTAATTAAGCGTTATGGCAGTAATTAAGAGTTATGGCAGTAATTATGAGTTATGACAGTAATTAAGAGTTATGGCAGTAATTAAGAGTTATGACAGTAATTATGAGTTATGGCAGTAATTAAGAGTTATGACAGTAATTAAGAGTTATGGCAGTAATTAAGAGTTATGACAGTAATTATGAGTTATGACCGTAATTAAGAGTTATGGCAGTAATTATGAGTTATGGCAGTAATTATGAGTTATGGCAGTAATTAAGAGTTATGACAGTAATTATGAGTTATGACAGTAATTAAGAGTTATGGCAGTAATTAAGAGTTATGGCAGTAATTATGAGTTATGACAGTAATTATGAGTTATGGCAGTAATTAAGAGTTATGGCAGTAATTATGAGTTATGGCAGTAATTATGAGTTATGGCAGTAATTAAGAGTTATGGCAGTAATTATGAGTTATGACAGTAATTATGAGTTATGGCAATAATTAAGAGTTATGACAGTAATTAAGAGTTATGGCAGTAATTATGAGTTATGGCAGTAATTATGAGTTATGGCAATAATTATGAGTTATGGCAGTAATTATGAGTTATGGCAATAATTAAGAGTTATGACAGTAATTATGAGTTATGGCAGTAATTATGAGTTATGGCAATAATTAAGAGTTATGACAGTAATTATGAGTTATGGCAGTAATTATGAGTTATGGCAGTAATTAAGAGTTATGGCAGTAATTAAGAGTTATGGCAGTAATTATGAGTTATGGCAATAATTAAGAGTTATGACAGTAATTATGAGTTATGGCAGTAATTAAGAGTTATGGCAGTAATTATGAGTTATGACAGTAATTAAGAGTTATGGCAGTAATTATGAGTTATGGCAGTAATTAGAAGTTATGACAGTAATTAAGAGTTATGGCAGTAATTAAGAGTTATTGATTTCTTTATTTTACAAAGGCATATTAACATGGAGTTAGACTGTTCCCTACGGTAATGGAGCTGTTGCACATATAGAACTGGGTAGTGGTTGGGCTAAGGTGATATGCTATGGTTAACAGGGTCTTGGGTGTGAGACTTGCTACTAGTTATTTGACTGGATGCTGTCTTGAGTTCAAGGGGTTATAGTTTGTGGTTTAGTTGTGGTTACAGACTGTCAATACATTTAGGTTGAGCCATGATTTCAGCTTTGAAGGCAGTGGGCTAAAAGGGTATGTGTTCTCTTGGTGTGGATGCTCCAGTGTTACAACAGGGTCATGGTAATCCTAATTTATTTAGTTTCATTAGGGTGTGTTTCAGTGATGGCATGGCAGAGGGGTTTATGATGGGATTCTAAGGTGCTTTACAGATGAATGGTACACCAAATGATATTTGGCTTGACCCTACTCTTTATGGGAAGTGGATTGAACAATTTTGGGTAGAAGGGAGGGGGAACAGCCTGGTCAGGCTGGTTGGCGGAGAAGAGGGATAGGCTTGCCCTCTTCTGTTCCACCTCTGATGTCTGGATGTTCATTTCAAGGATCTGGGGAAAGGAAATGAGTAGTTGGAGGAAGCTTGCTGAATAGATAAGCAAGCTGAGGTAAGGATGATGCTTATTTGGTGGAAAGTAATTCAATGGATGGTGTATGAAGTGAGTTGGGACACTGCTTCATAAGTAAAGTAAGCGAGCAGAGGTATGGACCCTGCTTGTTGGGCAGGGTGAGTAGGTACGCTGCCCTGATTAACATTACAATGAATGGTGTATGAATTGAGATGGGATGCTGCTTCATAAGTAAAGTAAGTGAGTGGAGGTATGGATGCTGCTTACTGGGGCAGGGTGAGTAGGTACGCTGCCCTGATTAACATTACAAGGATGATATGCTGTATTTAGAATCAATTATATCATGAATAGTTGTAATTAATAAAGTTGGTGATCAAAGCTATATTATGGAAATGTAATAAAGGTCGTCAAATGTCATTTGGTGTGATGCGTGTTATTGAAGGGGACCAGGACAATGACACACTGCTTAGTCTGTGCTCTGTGGTTTATATATAATAATGACACACTGCTTACTGTGTGCTCTGTGATTTACATATAATAATGACACACTGCTTACTGTGTGCTCTGTGATTTACATAAACTAATGACACACTGCTTACTGTGTGCCCTGTGATTTACATATAATGATGACACACTGCTTAATGTGTGCCCTGTGATTTATATATACTAATGACTCACCACTTACTGTGTGCTCTGTGGTTTACATATAATAATGACACACTGCTTACTCTGAGCTCTGTGATTTACATATAATAATGACACACGTCTTACGGTGTGCTTTGTGATTTACTTATAATAATGACACACCGCTTGCTGTGTGCCCTGTGATTTACATATAATAATGACAAACTGCTTACCGTTTGCTCTGTGATTTACATGTAATAATGACACAGTGCTTACTGTTTGCTCTGTGATTTACATATAATAATGACACACCACTTACTGTTTGCTCTGTGATTTACATATAATAAAAGCATCCTCCTTAATGTGTACTCTGTGATTTACATACAATAATGACACGCTGCTTACTGTGTGCTCTGTGGTTTACATATACTGGCACACTACTAACCGTTTGCTTTGTGATTTACATACAATAATGACATGCTGCTTAGTGTGTACTCTGCAATTTACATGTACTAATAGCACACTCCTTGTAGTGTGCTCTGTGACTTCCATATACTAATTACACACTCCTTTCTTTTTGCTCTGTAATTTACATATAATAATAACATGCTGTTTACTGTGTGCTCTGTGATTTATGCATAATAATGACACACTGCTTACTATGTGCTCTGTGGTTTACTTATAATAACATACTCCTTACAGTCTGCTCTGTGACTTCCACATACTAATTACACACTCCTTTCTGTTTGCTCTGTGATTTACATATAATAATGACACCCTGCTTACTGTTTGCTCTATGATTTACATATAATAATGCCACTCTACTTACTGTGTGCTCTGTGATTTACATATAATAATTACACTCCTCTTACTGTGTGCCCTGTGATTTACATATAATAATAGCATCCTCCTTAATGTGTACTCTGTGATTTACATATAATAATGACACACTGCTTAATGTGTGCTCCATTTACATATAATAATGGCATCCTAATAAATGTGTACTCTGTGATTTACATATAATAATGACACACTGTTTACTGTGTGCTCTCTGATTTTCATATAATAATGACACACTGCTTAATGTGTGCTCTGTGATTTACATGTAATAATGACACACTGCTTACTGTGTGCTCTGTCATTTACATATAATAATGACACACTGCTTACTGTGTGCTCTGTGGTTTACATATACTAATAACACAGTGCTTGTTTTTGCACTGTGATTTACATACAATAATGATATGCTGCTTAGTGTGTGTTCTGTGATTTACATATACTAATAACACACTCCTTACAGTGTGCTCTGTGACTTCCATATACTAATTACACACTCATTTATGTTTGCTCTGTGATTTACATATAATAATGACACCCTGCTTACTGTTTGCTCTATGATTTACATATAATAATGCCACTCTACTTACTGTGTGCTCTGTGATTTACATATAATAATTACACTCCTCTTACTGTGTGCCCTGTGATTTACATATAATAATAGCATCCTCCTTAATGTGTACTCTGTGATTTACATATAATAATGACACACTGCTTAATGTGTGCTCCATTTACATATAATAATGGCATCCTAATAAATGTGTACTCTGTGATTTACATATAATAATGACACACTGTTTACTGTGTGCTCTCTGATTTTCATATAATAATGACACACTGCTTAATGTGTGCTCTGTGATTTACATGTAATAATGACACACTGCTTACTGTGTGCTCTGTCATTTACATATAATAATGACACACTGCTTACTGTGTGCTCTGTGGTTTACATATACTAATAACACAGTGCTCGTTTTTGCACTGTGATTTACATACAATAATGATATGCTGCTTAGTGTGTGCTCTGTGATTTACATATACTAATAACACACTCCTTACAGTGTGCTCTGTGACTTCCATATACTAATTACACACTCATTTATGTTTGCTCTGTGATTTACATATAATAATGACACACTGCTTACTGTGTGCTCTGTGGTTTACATATACTAATGACACAGTGCTTACTATGTGCCCTGTGATTTATATATAATAATGACACACTGCTTACTGTGCACTCTGTTGATTTACATATACTAATGACACAGTGCTTACTGTGTGCTCTTTGATTTACATATAATAATGACACACTGCTTACTCTGTGCTCTGTGGTTTACATATACTAATGACACACTGCTTAGTGTGTGCTCTGTGAATTACATTTAATAATGACACACTGCTTACTGTGTGCTCTGGGGTTTACATATACTAATGACACAGTGCTTACTGTGTGCTCTGTCATTTACACGTACTAATGACACACTGCTTACTGTGTTCCCTATGACTTACATATACTAATGACACACTGCTTACTGTGTGCTTCTGTGATTTACATATTCAAATGACACACTGCTTACTGTGTGCTCTGTGATTTACATATAATAATCACACAGTATTTACTGTGTGCTCTGTGATTTACATATAATAATGACACACTGCTAACTGTGTGCTCCATGATTTGCATATAATAATGGCACACTGCTTACTGTGTGCTCTGTGATTTACATATTTGAATGACACACTGCTTACTGTGTGCTCTGTGATTTAAATATAATAATCACACAGTATTTACTGTGTGCTCTGTGATTTACATATAATAATGACACACTGCTAACTGTGTGCTCCATGATTTGCATATAATAATGACACACTACTTGCTGTGTGCTCTGTGATTTACATGCAATTATGGCACACTGCTTACTGTGTGCTATGTGATTTACATATAATAATGACACACTGCTTACTATGTGCGCTGTGATTTACATATAATAATGACACACTTCTTACTGTGTGCTCTGTCATTTACATGCAATAATGGCACACTGCTTACTGTGTGCTATGTGATTTACATATCATATTGGCACACTTCTTACTGTGTGCTATGTGATTTACATGTACTAAACACACACTGCTTACTGTGTGTCCTGTGATTTACATGTAATAATGACATACTGCTTACTGTGTGCTCTGTGATTTACATACAATAATGACACACTGCTTACTGTGTGTCTTGTGATTTCATATACTAATGACACACAACCTACTGTGTGCTCTGCGACTTACATATAATAATGACACACTCCTTACACTGTGCTCTGTGACTTAAATATACTAATGACCCTCAATTTACTGTGTGCTCTGTGATTTACATATAATAATGACATGCTCCCTGCTGTGTGCTTTGTGATTTACATATAATAATGACATACTGCTTACCATGTGCTCTGTAATTTACATATACTGACACAATGTTTACTGTGTGCATGTGATTTACATATAATAATGACATGCTGCTTCCTGTGTGCTGTGTGATTTATAAACACTAATGACACTTTCTGCTTGTGCTTTCATTTACATATAATAATGACACCCTGCTTACTGTTGGCTTTGTGATTTACATATACTAATGAAACACTGCTTACTCTGTGCTCTGTGATTTACATTTAATAATGACTCACTGCTTACTGTGTGCTATGTAATTTACATATAATAATTACACACTGCTGTGTGCTCTGTGATTTACATATACTAATGACATATTGATTAATGTGTGCCCTGTGATTTATATATAATAATGACACACTGCTGTGTGCTCTGTCATTTACATATACTAATGACACATTGATTGTGTGCCATGTGATTTACATATAATAATGACACACTACTGTGTGCTCTGTCATTTACATATACTGACACAATGATTAATGTGTGCCCTGTGATTTACATATAATAGTCACACACTGCTTGTTGTGTACTTTCTTATGTATATATAATAATGACACACTGCTTACTGTGTGCTTTATGACTTACATGTAATAAAGACACGCTGCTTACTCTGTGCTCTGTGGTTTACACACACTAATGACACATTGCTTACTGTTTGCTCTGTGGTTAACATATAATAATGACACACTGCCTACTGTGTTCTCTGTGATTTACATATAATAATGGCACACTGCTTACTGTGTGCCCTGTGATTTACATATACTAATGACACACTGCTTACTCTGTGCTCTATGCTCTACATGTAATAAAGACACGCTGAATACTGTGTGCTCTGTGATTTACATATACTAATCACACAGTGCTTACTGTGTGCTCCGTGATTTACACATACTAATGACTCTCCTCTTACTGTGTGCTCTGTGATTTACATATAATAATGACACACTGCTTACTGTGTGCTATGTGATTTACATGTATGGAAGACACACTGCTTACTGTGTGCTCTGTGATTTACATGTAATAATGACATACTGCTTACTGTGTGCTCTGTCATTTACACATACGAGTGACACACCACTTACTGTGTGGCATAGGATTTACATATACAAATGACACACTGCTTACTGTGTGTGCTGTGATTTACTCATAATAATACCACTCTGCTTACTGTGTGCCCTGTGGTTTACATATACTAATGACACAGTGCTTACTGTGTGCTCTGTGATTTACATATAGTAATGACACATTGCTTACTGTGTGCTCTGTGGTTTACATGTACTAATGACACAGTGCTTACTGTGTGCTCTGTGATTTACATATAGTATTGACACACTGCTTACTGTGTGCTCTGTGATTTACATGTAATAATGATGCTCTACTTACTGTGTGACCTATGAGTTACATATACTAATGACACACTGTTTACTGTGTGCTCTGTGATTTACATATTCTGACACACTCCTTAATGTGCGCCCTGTGATTTACATATAATAATGACACACTGCTTATTGTGTGCTTTGTGATTTACATATAATAATGACACATTACTTACTGTGTGCTCTGTGATTTACATATACTAATGATACACTCCTTAATGTGTGCCCTGTGATTTACATATAATAATGACATGCTGCTTACTGTGTCCTCTGTGATTTACATATAATAGTGACACACTGCTTACTGTGTGTTCTGTGATTTATATATAATAATGACACACTACTTACTGTATGCTCAGTGATTTACATATACCACAGTGCTTACTGTGTGCCCTGTGATTTACATATAATAATGACATACCGCTTACTGTTTGCTCTGTGATTTACATACAATAATGACAAGCTGCTTACTGTGTGCTCTGTAGTTTACATTTAATATTGACACGCTGCTTACTGTGTGCTCTGTGATTTGCATATGCTAATGAGACAGTGCTTTCTTTTTGCTGTGTGATTTACATATAATAATGGCACACTGCTTTCTCTGTCATGGTTTATATATACTAATGACACAGTACTTACTGTTTCCTCTGTGGTTTACATATAATAATGACACACTGCTTACTGTGTGCTCTGTGATTTACATATAATACTGACACACTGCTTATGGTCTGCTCTGTGATTTGCATATAATAATAACACACTGCTTAGTCCGTGCTCTGTGATTTACATGTAATAATGACACACAGCTTGCTGTGTGTTCTGTGATTTACATGTAATAATAACACAGTGCTTACTGTTTGCTCTGAGATTTACATATAGTACTGACAGTGCTTACCTTGTTCTCCACGATTTACAAGTAAATGATGCAGTGCTTACAGTGTGCTCTCTGACTTACATATACTAATGACTCTCCTCTTCTGTCTGCTGTGTTATTTACATATACTAATCACACTCCTTTTACTGTGTCTTCTCCGAAATATTTACAATAACGACACGCTGCTTACTATATCCTCTGTGATTTACATATAATAACAACATGCTCTTTATTGTATGCTCTTTGATTTACATATAATAATGATACTCTTATTACTGTGTGCTCTGTGGTTTACATATAATAATGACACACCGCTTACTGTTTGCTTTGTGATTTACATAAACTACTGACACACTGCATACTGTGTACCCTGTGATTTACATATAATAATGACACACTGCTTACTGTTTGCTCTGTGATTTACATATAATAATGGCAGACTGCTCACTGTGTGCTCTGTGATTTACATATAATAATGACACACTGCTTACTGTGTGCTTTGTGATTTACATATAATAATGACACACTGCTTACTCTGTGCTCCGTGGTTTACATATAATAATGACACGCTGCTTACCATTTGCTCTGTGATTTACATATATTAATGACACACTGCTTACTCTGTGGTTTACATATAATAATGACACACTGCTTGCTGTGTGCTCTGTGATTTACATATAATAATGACACACTGCTTACTGTGTGCTCTGTGATTTACATATAATAATGACACACTGCTTACTCTGTGCTCTGCGGTTTACATATAATAATGACACACTGCTAACTGTGTGCTCTGTGGTTTACATATAATAATGACACACTGCTTAATGTGTGCCCTGTGATTCACATATAATAGTGACACACTGCTTACCATTTGCTCTGTGATTTACATGTAATAATTACACAGTGCTACTGTTTGCTCTGTGATTTATATATATTAATGACACACTGCTTACTCTGTACTTTGTGATTTACATATAATAATGATACACTGCTTACTGTGTGCTCTGTGATTTACATATACTAATGACACACTGCTTACTGTGTGCTCTGTGATTTACATATAATAATGACACACTGCTTACTTTGTGCTCTGTGGTTTATGTACACTAATGACACACTGCTTACTGTGTGCTCTGTGGTTTACATATAATAATGACACATTGCTTACTGTGTGCTCCGTGATTTACATATAATAATGACACACTGCTTACTCTGCGCTCTGTGGTTTACATGTAATAATGACACACTGCTTACTTTGTGCTCTGTGACTTACATATAATAATGACACACTGCTTACTTTGTGCTCTGTGACTTACATATAATAATGACACACTGCTTACTGTGTGCTCTGTGACTTACGTATAATAATGACACACTGCTTACTGTTTGCTCTGTGATTTACATATAATAACGACACACTGCTTACTCTGTGGTTTACATATAATAATGACACACTACTTACCATTTGCTCTGTGATTTACATGTAATAATGACACAGTGCTACTGTTTGCTCTGTGATTTACATATATTATTGACACACTGCTTACTGTGTGCTCTCTGATTTACATATAATAATGATACACTGCTTACTGTGTGCTGTGTGATTTACATATAATAATGACACACTGCTTACTGTGTGCTCTGTGATTTACATATAATAATGACACACTACTTACTCTGTGCTCTGTGATTTACATATAATAACACACACTGCTTAGTGAGTGCTTTGTCATTTACTAATTACATGCTTCTTATTCTGTGTGTTGTGATTTACATATACTAATGCACACTGCTTACATTGTGCTCTATGATTTACATATAATAATGACTCACTGCTTACTGTGTGATTTACATGTAACAATGACATGCCATTTACTATGTGCTCAGTGATTTACAGGCAATAAGGACAAGCTGCTTACTGTGTGCTCTGTAATTTACATATACTAATGACACAGTGCTTACTGTTTGCTCTGTGATTTACATATAATAATGACACACTGCTTACTGTGTGCTCTGTGATTTACATATAATAATGGCACAGTGCTTACTGTGTGCTCTGTAAAATATATAATAATGACATTGTGCTTACTGCTTGCTCTGCGATTTACATATACTGATGACAAACTGCTTCCTGTGTGTTCTGTGACATACATATACTAATGACACAGTGTTTACTGTTTCCTCTGTGATTTACATATAATAATGACAAACTGCTTACTGTGTCCTCTGTGATTTATATATAATAATGACACACTGCTTCTTGTGTGCTCTGTGATTTACATATAATAATCATATACTATTTACTGTCTGCCCTGTGATTTACATATAATAATGACACGCTGCTATGTGCCCTGAGATTTACATATAATAATGAAACACTGCTTACTGTGTGTCTTGTGATTTACATATAATAATGACTCACTGCTTACCGTGTGCTCTGTGATTTACATATAGTAATGACACAGTGCTTACCATTTGCTCTGTGATTTACATGTAATAAAGACAGACTGCTTACTGTGTGCTCTGTCATATACATGTACTAATGACATGCTGCTTAATGTGTGCCCTGTGATATACATATACTAATGACACACTGCTTATTGTATGCTGTGTGATTTACATATACTAATGACACAGTGCTTACTGTGTGCTCTGTCATTTACATATAATAATGACACACTGCTTACTGTGTGCTATGTGATTTACATATAATAATGACACACCTCTTACTGTGTGCTCTATGGTTTATATTTAATAATGACAAGCTGCTTACTGTGTGTCCTGTGATTTACATATACTAATGACATACTGTTTACTGTGTGCCCTGTGATATACATATACTAATGACACACTGATTACTGTGTGCTCTGTGATTTACATATACTAATGACACACTGTTTATTGTATGCTGTGTGATTTACATATACTGACACAGTGCTTACTGTGTGCTCTGTGATTTACATATAATAATATCACACCACTTACTGTGCTCCCTGTGATTTACATGTAATAAAGACAGACTGCTTACAGTGTGTTCTGTCATATACATGTACTAATGACACACTGCTTATGGTGTGCTGTGTGATTATACATATACTAATGACACAGTGCTTACTGTGTGCTCTGTGATTTACATATACTAATGACACAGTGCTTAGTGTGTGCTCTGTGATTTACATATAATAATGTCACACCGCTTACTGTGCGCCCTGCGATTTACATGTAATAATGACACACTGCTTACTGTGTGTCTTGTGATTTACATATAATAATGACAGACTGCTCACTGTGTGCTCTGTGATTTACATATGCTAATGACAAAATGCTTACTGTTTGCTCGGTGATTTACATATAATAAATGACACACGGCTTACTGTGTGCTCTGTGATTTACATATAATAATGACACACTGCTTGCTGTGTGCTCTGTGATTTACATATACTGACACACCACTTACTGTGTGCCCCGCAATTTACATATAATAATGCCATAGTGTTTACTATGTGCTCTGTGATCTACATATAATAATGACACACTGCTTACTGTGTGCTGTGTGAGATACATATAATAATGACACATTGCTTACTGTGTGCTCTGTGGTTTACATATAATATTGACACACCGGTTACTGTGTGCTCTGTGATTTACATATACTAATGACACATTGCTTACTGTGTCCATTGTGATTTACATATAATAAGGACATGCTGCTGTGTACTCTGTGATTTACATATAATAATGAAACACTGCTTACTGTAACTCTGTGATTTACGTACAATAATGACACACTGCTTACTGTGTGCTCTGTGATTTACATATAATAATGACATACTACTTACTATGTGCTCTGTGATTTACATGTAATAATGACACACAGCTTACTGTGTTCTCTGTGATTTCCATATAATAGTGACACACTGCTTACTGTGTGCTCTGTGATTTACATATAATAATGACACTTCCCTTACTGTGTTCTCTGTGATTTACATATAATAGTGACACACTGCTTACTGTGTGCTCTGTGATTTACATATAATAATGACACACTGCTTACTGTGTGCTCTGTGATTTACATATAATAATGACACACTGCTTACTGTGGCTCTGTGATTTACATATAATAATGACACATCGCTTACTGTGTGTTCTGTGATTTATGTATAATAATGACACACTACTTACTTTGTGCTCTGTGATTTACATAATAATGACACACTGATTGCTGTGTGCCCTGTGATTTCCATATAATAATGACACACTGCTTACTGTGTCCTCTGTGACTTATACATAATAATGACACATTGCTTACTGTCTGCTCTGTGATTTACATATAATAATGACACACTGCATACTGTGTGCTCTGTGATTTACATATACTAATGACACACTGCTTACTCTGTAATTTACATATAATAATGACACATTGCTTAGTGAGTGCTTTGTCATTTACTCATACTAATTACACACTTCTTCATGTGTGTGTTGTGATTTACATATAATAATAACTCAATGCTTACTGTGTGTTCTGTGATTTACATGTAATAGGTTCATAGGTTCATACTAGGCTATCTGCCCTAGGGCATTTATAAGCCTAGTCAGAATGTGTTTGGCTTTCGCCACCTATTTTAAATTTATTTTGCTATGCCCTTTTTCGAGGTTAGTATACTGTGCCTCTGTCTAACAGTGGCACAGAAGTGATACCCGGGGTAAACCTACGATCTCCCATCCACTCATCAAGATTCCTCTTGAAGAGAGTCAATGAGGGACTCTGCCTAACCTGGACTGGGATTTTATTCCAGAGTGAAGGGAGCCTCTGGGTTATGAATCTGTCCCTCCAGCATGTCCTATTTATTTCAGTGCTGAGGTTCAAGTCTCTCAAGCGTAGCTCGATGGGATTTGGATTTTCTGAGGTGCAGCATGTCCATTAATTCCGGGTTGGAAATGGCTTTATACATCAGGCACAGATCGCCTCTGAACAGGCGGTATGCCACTGAGTAGAGCTGGAGTTTCTTTAACCGGGCAGCATATGGCATCTGTTTGAGCCCTTGATCCTCTTGGTGAGGTACTTTTGGGGTCTTTCCAGTTGCTGCAGGTGTCTGGTAAGGTACATCCCAAAAGGGGCATTGTACTCAATTATGGGCCTGATGAGGGATGAGTAAAGAGGCATGATGACCTCCCCTGATCTAGATGTGAATCCCTTCATGATTAGGTGGGCTATATAAAATGTTTTTCTAACCACTTTGGCCACGTGGTTGTCAAATGAGAGATTGCTATCAACTTGGGTCCCCAGGTCCCTAATTACTTCTTCTGCACTTAATGGATTACCACCTATGTGGTAATTTGTGGGCACTTTGTTTTTGCCAAAGGGGATGACTATACACTTTTTGGCATTTAGCTTGAGGCCATGGCTCTGGCACCAGTTGTCTGTTTCTATGAGGCCCTTTTGGAGGATGCTTGTGTCGGTTGGAGAGTCGATTACGGTGCCCAGTTTGCAGTCATCTGCGAACTTGGTCAGCCACAGTCCTTCCGTGTTGGCCTGTACCTCCGAGAAATATATACCGAACAAGAGAGGTCCCAGGACTGAGCCTTGTGGGACACCACTTGTAACTGGTTTGGAGTCTGACATGGCTCCAGCAATTCTAACCATGTGGGTTCTGTCCTTGAGCCAGTTTGCAATCCATCTAGTGACATAGAGGTTTATATTTAAGCTGGTGAGCTTATCTATAATGCCCGAGTTGGGTATTGTATCGAAGGCATTTTGCGAGGTCCAGGTAGGCTGTGTGGACCACCTTCCCCTCGTCAATGGCCTTGGTGACTGTTTCAAAGAAATCAACCAGGTTTAAGAGGCAGGATCTGCCCTTAACAAAGCCAAACTGGGTAGGATCCAGTGTCTGTAGGTCCCCAATATCTTTATTTATGAGGTCCATGATGATCCTTTCCATAGCTTTGCAGACCAAGCTAGTCAGGCTTATGGGGCGATAGTTTCCAGGATCCGTTGAGGCACCACCTTTATGGAGAGGGACCACTGTTGCTTTACACCACTCTTTGGGCACATATCCTGTAGTAAGGCTGAGATTGAACAGTAGTTTTATGGTTGGGTTTAGCTCTTCTTGGAGTTCAGGTAGGACGCAGCCCGGGACACTGTCTGGTCCCACTGATGCTGTGTTTTTTTGCTTTGGAGAGGGCTGCTCTTACCTGAGCATCTGAGATGTCAGGGGGGCAGCACTCTGCTGGGATAGATATTTGCCCTTTTGGTGGGGAGGGGGGGGAGAAGTTTGCGCTGAACCTGTCAGCTAGGATGTTGGCAATGTCTGTGGGTTCAGTGTATTTTTTGTCATTTTGGACTAATTCTGAGCATATCTGGGAATTACCACCCAGGTTCCTAACATAACTAAAGAAAGCCTTGTGATTATCCTTAGTGTCCTGTGCAATTTTCTCTCAAGCTGGCCTTAGACAATTTTATGAGTGCCCATAGTTTTTGCTAATACTGATCAGTGATGCCTTCCCTTTTTGGGATTTTGCTCTATCATTTAGTAGCTTCCTTCTTCTATTGTATAGTTTGTTTATGGCTGGGGTCCACCAGACAGGGCGTCTGCCTTTGGAGGATTGGGTCTTGGTTTTATTTGGGATCGCATGATCCATGCATTCCTGAAGGTGTTCATAGAATGCGTTTATAAAGGATTCTGCGGTCTGGGCCATATTTTCCACAGGCCCAGGGGCTTTGAAGGATTCCACCTCGGTTTTGAGGAGTGTGAAATTTGATTTAGAGAAGTTTTTCACTGTGGTTTTCTGGGCAGGGGGTGGGGTCGGGATGTGAATATCCAGTGAGATTAGTTTATGGTCTGATCTTACCAAGGAGGGATACACTACTGGTCTAGAGCATAGAGTCCCCATGTTGGTGATGATCAGGTCCAGTATGTTTTCCCCTCTTGTGGGAGTGGTAACAAATTGTTCCATAGCATTTGAGTTTATAAATTCTAGGAACCTTTGGGCTAGGGTGTTGGAGCTAGAGTAATGCTCCCAGTCTAGGTTTGGGTAGTTGAAGTCGCCCAATATAATGGTGTTTGGAGAGACCTTCATATTTTCCAGTGTTCTCAGAAAGGCAGAGTGGGGTTCCTGGGTTTGGGAGGGTGGTCTGTAGCAGGCTATAAACTGGAAGGCAGTTTTACCCACTGTTAGTTGCACATGGATAGTCTCTGATGCTTTGTGCTTTGCCACCAACCTGGAGGTGTGGGTATCTTTGATGAATATCGATACTCCCCCTCCTTTTGTGGTTCAATCCAAGTTTTGGGGCCGAAAAGCATGGCATGAGGTATAACTTGGTAGTGCTGGGCTGCTCTCAGGAGCCCTGAACCAGGTTTCTGTTACTGCACAGATATCGATGTTCTCCATGCTAAGGAGAGTTTCGAGTGCATGCATCTTGAGGTTTAGACTTCTGGCGTTGAGTAGAATTACTCTTAGTTTCTCATCCCTTGTGATACCTGTGGAGGTGGGTTTGTCTTTTGAGCCTTGCCTAAAAAAGGCACTATGGGGGTAGCAAGAGCCTTTGCCAATATCCGAAAGCCCAGGGGTGACAGGTGCAAGCCATCCCTAGCGAAGCATCGTGGCTTGTCGAGCATATCATCCCAAGCTGACAGGCATTGGATCCCCTTTGAATGACACCAGTACTTAAGCCAATTGTTGAAATTGATCATCTTGTCTTCATATTGTGGCATCATTCTTGGTGAGGGTAAAATGCTACTCAAGGTCAGGGTCATATCGGCCTGGGCTACATGCTCAGAGAGCTCCTTTATGTCTCTTTTCATGTAGTCCAGGGAGGTACGTCTCAGGTCATTCACACCAGCATGGACAATGACTGAGTCATATTTGTACTTGCCTTGGAGTGACCTGAGTGCTTGTGTTATGTGGCGGATCCTAGCGCCCGACAGGCTGCTCACCGTGACCCTCTCCTTGTTCAGCCTGGTGAGCGGGACGTCAGTGTGCCTGACGATAGAGTCACCTATTACAAGTGTATCAGGTGTGTTGTTTAGTCTTAAGGGCTGTGACTGTTCGGCACACTGGCTTTGTGAGATATGTGTTGCACGTGTTTTGTTGTAATAATGACACACTGCTTACTGTGTGCCCTGTGATTTACATATAATAATGACATGCAGCTTACTTTGTGCTCTATGATTTACATGTAATAATGACACACTGCTTACTGTGTGCTCTGTGATTTACATATAAAAATGACACAGTACTTACTGTATGCTCTGTGATTTACATATACTAATGACACACTCCTTAATGTGCACCCTGTGATTTACATATAATAATGACATGCTGCTTACTGAGTCCTCCGTGATTTACATATAATCACACACCACTTACTGTTTGCTCTGTGATTTACATATACTAATGACACACTGCTTATTGTATGCTCTGTGAATTACATATAATAATGACACAGTGCTTACTGTTTGCTCTGTGATTTACATATACTAATGAATCACTGCTTACTGTTTGCTCTGTGATTTACATATAATAATGACACACTGCTTACTGTCTGCTCTGTGGTTTACATATAATATTGACAAACCGGTTACTGTGTGCTCTGTGATTTACATATAATAATGACACACTGATTACTATGTGCTCTGTAATTTACATATAATAATGTCACACCCCTTACTGTGTGCCCTGCAATTTACATGTAATATTGGCACACTGCTTAGTGTGTGCTCTGTGATTTGCATATAATAAATGACACAATGCTTACTGTGTGCTCTGTGAGTTACATATAATAATGAGACACTGCTTACTGTGTGCTCTGTGATTTGCATATAATGATACACCACTTACTGTGTTTCCTGCAATTTACATATAATAATGACATAGTGTTTATTGTGTGCTCTGTGATCTACATATAATAATGACACACTGCTTACTGTGTGCTCTGTGGTTTACATATAATATTGACAAACCAGTTACTGTGTGCTCTGTGATTTACATATACTAATGACACACTGTTTACTGTGTGCTCTGTGATTTACATATAATGACACCGCTTACTGTGTGCCCTGCAATTTACATATAATAATGACATAGTGTTTATTGTGTGCTCTGTGATCTACATATAATAATGATGCACTGCTTACTGTGTGCTGTGTGAGTTACATATAATAATGACACTTTCCTTACTGTGTTCTCTGTGATTTACATATAATAGTGACACACTGCTTACTGTGTGCTCTGTGATTTACATATAATAATGTCTCTTCTTACCGTGTGCTCTGTCATATACATGTACTAATGACATGCTGCTTAATGTGTGCCCTGTGATATACATATACTAATGACACACTGCTTCTTGTATGCTCTGTGATTTACATATAATAATGACACACTGCTTACTTTGTGCTCTGTGATTTACATATAATAATGAGACACTGCTTATTATATGCTGTGTGATTTACATATAGGTTCATAGGTTCATACTAGGCTATCTGCCCTGGGGCAATTATAAGCTTAGCCCGATTCTGTATGGCTTACGCCACCCCTTGATTTGAGTATACTGTGCCCTTTTTAAGGTTTAGTTTACTGTGCCTCTGTCTAATAGTGACACAGGAGTAATCCCTGGGACAAATCTACGATCCCCCATCCACTTATCGAGATTCTTCTTGAAGAGATTCAGTGAGGTGCTCTGTCTCACATGAACTGGAATTCTATTCCAGAGTGAAGGGAGCCTCTGGGTTATGAACCTGTCCCTCCAGCAAGTTCTATTTATTTCTGTGCTGAGGTTCAAGTCCCTTGAGCGTGTGGCTCTAAGGGATTTAGATTTACTGAGGTGGAGCATGTCCATTAATTCTGGATTTGACATAGCTTTGTATGTCAGGCATAGATCGCCTCGAAGTAGGCGGTATGCAACTGAGTAGAGCTGGAGTTTTTTTAACCGAGCAGCATATGGCATCTGTTTGAGACCCTTGATCCTTTTGGTGAGATGCTTTTGGGGTCTTTCTAATTGCTGCAGGTGTCGGGTAAGGTACATCCCAAAAGGGGCATTGTATTCTATGATGGGCCTGATGAGGGATGAATAAAGGGGCACAATTACCTCTCTTGATCTAGATGTGAAACCCTTTGTGATGAGGTGGGCTATGTAGAAGGTCTTTCTAACTACTTTGGCAATGTGGTTTTCAAAGGAGAGATTGTTATCAACTTGGGTCCCTAATAACTTTCTCTGTACTTAATGGGTTTCCGCCTATGTGGTAATTTGTGGGCACATTGTTTTTGCCAAAGGGTATGACTATACATTTTTTGGCATTTAGCTTTAAACCATGGTGCTGGCACCAGTTATCTGTCTCTGTGAGACCTTTTTGAAGGATGTTTGTGTCAGCTGGAGAGTTGATTATGGCACCCAGTTTGCAGTCGTCTGCAAACTTGGTGGGCCATAGTCCTCCCACGTTTGCCTGTACCTCGGAAAAGTATATACCGAACAAGAGTGGTCCCAGGACAGTACCCTGTGGGATGCCACTTGTGACCAGTTTCGAGTCTGACATGGCTACAGCAACTCTCACTCTGTGGGTTCTGTCTTTGAGCCAGTTTGCAACCCATTTGTGACATAGGGGTTTATATTTAAGCTGGATAGCTTATCTATGATGCCCGAGTGGGGTATTGTGTCAAATGCCTTTGCAAGGTCCAGATAGGCTGTGTGGACTACCTTCCCTTCATCTATGGCTTTAGTGACTGTTTCAAAGAAGTCAACCAGGTTCAAAAGGCAGGATCTGCCCTTGACAAAGCCGAACTGGGTAGGATCTAGTGTCTGTAGGTCCCCAATGTCTTTATGAGCTCCATGATGATCCTCTCCATAGCCTTGCAGACTAAGCTAGTCAGGCTTATGGGGCGATAGTTTCCAGGGTCCATAGAGGCTCCACCTTTGTGAGTGGGACCACTGTTGCTGTACGCCATTCTGTGGGCACATATCCTGTAGTGAGGCTGAGATTGTATAGCTGTTTTATTTGAGGGATTAGTTCTTCTTGTAGTTCATGTAGGACGCAACCTGGGATGCCATCTAGTCCCATGGAAGCAGTGTTTTTTGCTTTGGAGAGGTCAGCCTTCACCTGAGCATCTGAGATGTTTGGGAGGCAGCCCTCTGCCGGGATAGATACTTGCTCTTTTGGGGTGGAAGGGGTGGAGAAGTTTGCACTGAACCTGTCTGCCAGGATATTGGCGATGTCTGTGGGTTCAGTGTATTTTTTGTTGTTTAGAATCAACTCAGAACAAGTCTGGGAGTTGCATCCCAGGTTTCTAACATAACTGAAAAAAGCCTTATGATTGTCTTTGGTGTCCTGTGCAATTTTTCTCTCGAAGCTGGCCTTGGAGGATTTTATGAGGGATCGTAATTTTTTGCTAGTACTGATCAGAGATGCTTCCCTATTAGGGATATATGACACACTGCTTACTGTGTGCTCTGTGATTTACATATACTAATGACACATGCTTACTGTGTGCTCTGTGATTTACATATAATAATATCACACCACTTACTGTGCTCCCTGCGATTTACATATAATAATGACACACTGCTCATTGTATGCTCTGTGATTTACATATAATAATGACACACTGCTTACTGTGGGCTCTGTGATTTACATATACTAATGACACACTGCTTACTGTGTGTTCTGTGATTTACATATAATAATGACACACTGCATACTGTGTGCTCTGTGATTTACATATACTAATGACACACTGCTTACTCTGTGCTCTGTGATTTACATATAATAATGACAAACTGCTTACCGTTTGCTCAGTGATTTACATGTAATAATGACACAGTGCTTACCGTTTGCTCTGTGATTTACATATAATAATGACACACTGCTTACTGTATGCTCTGTGATTTACATATAATAAAAGCATCCTCCTTAATGTGTACTCCATGATTTACATATAATAATGCCACTCTACTTACTGTGTGCTCTGTGATTTACATATAATAATGACACACTGCTTAATGTGTGCTCCATTTACATATAATAATGGCATCCTCCTTAATGTGTACTCTGTGATTTACATACAATAATGACACGCTGCTTACTGTATGCCTTGTGCTTTATATATACTAACAACACACTGCTTACTGTGTGCTCTGTGGTTTGCATATACTGACACACTACTAACCGTTTGCTTTGTGATTTACATACAATAATGACATGCTGCTTAGTGTGTGCTCTGCAATTTACATGTACTAATAGCACACTCCTTGCAGTGTGCTCTGTGACTTCCATATACTAATTACACACTCCTTTCTTTTTGCTCTGTGATTTACATATAATAATAACATGCTGTTTACTGTGTGCTCTGTGATTTATGCATAATAATGACACACTGCTTACTATGTGCTCTGTGGTTTACTTATAATAACACACTCCTTACAGTCTGCTCTGTGACTTCCACATACTAATTACACACTCCTCTCTGTTTCCTCTGTGATTTACATATAATAATGACACCCTGCTTACTGTTTGCTCTATGATTTACATATAATAATGCCACACTACTTACTGTGTGCTCTGTGATTTATATATAATAATTAAACTCCTCTTACTGTGTGCCCTGTGATTTACATATAATAATAGCATCCTCCTTAATGTGTACTCTGTGATTTACATATAATAATGACACACTGCTTAATGTGTGCTCCATTTACATATAATGATGGCATCCTAATAAATGTGTACTCTGATTTACATATAATAATGACACACTGTTTACTGTGTGCTCTCTGATTTTCATATAATAATGACACTGCTTAATGTGTGCTCTGTGATTTACATGTAATAATGACACACTGCTTACTGTGTGCTCTGTGGTTTACATATACCAATAACACAGTGCTCGTTGTTTGCACTGTGATTTACATACAATAATGATATGCTGCTTAGTGTGTGCTCTGTGGTTTACATATACTAATAACACAGTGCTCGTTGTTTGCACTGTGATTTACATACAATAATGATATGCTGCTTAGTGTGTGCTCTGTGACTTCCATATACTAATTACACACTCATTTATGTTTGCTCTGTGATTTACATATAATAATGACACACTGCTTACTGTGTGCTCTGTGGTTTACATATACTAATGACACAGTGCTTACTATGTGCCCTGTGATTTATATATAATACTGACACACTGCTTACTGTGCACTCTGTTGATTTACATATACTAATGACACAGTGCTTACTGTGTGCTCTTTGATTTACATATAATAATGACACACTGCTTACTCTGTGCTCTGTGGTTTACATATACTAATGACACAGTGCTTAGTGTGTGCTCTGTGATTTACATATAATAATGACACACTGCTTACTGTGTGCTCTGGGGTTTACATATACTAATGACACAGTGCTTACTGTGTGCTCTGTCATTTACACGTACTAATGACACACTGCTTACTGTGTTCCCTATGACTTACATATACTTATGACACACTGCTTACTCTATGCTATCTCATTTACATATACTAATGACACACTGCTTACTGTGTGCCCTGTGATTTACATATAATAATGACACACTGCTTACTGTGTGCTGCTGTGATTTACATATTCGAATGACACACTGCTTACTGTGTGCTCTGTGAGTTACATATAATAATCACACAGTATTTACTGTGTGCTCTCTGATTTACATATAATAATGACACACTGCTAACTGTGTGCTCCATGATTTGCATATAATGACACACTGCTTACTGTGTGCTCTGTGACTTACATATTCGAATGACACACTGCTTACTGTGTGCTCTGTGATTTACATATAATAACACACAGTATTTACTGTGTGCTCTGTGATTTACATATAATAATGACACACTGCTAACTGTGTGCTCCATGATTTGCATATAATAATGACACACTGCTTACTGTGTGCTCTGTGATTTAGATGCAATAATGGCACACTGCTTACTGTGTGCTATGTGATTTACATATAATAATGACACACTGCTTACTGTGTGCGCTGTGATTTACATATAATAATGACACACTGCTTACTGTGTGCTCTGTCATTTACATGCAATAATGGCACACTGCTTACTGTGTGCTTTGTGATTTACATATCATATTGGCACACTTCTTACTGTGTGCTATGTGATTTACATGTACTAAAGACACACTGCTTACTGTGTGTCCTGTGATTTACATGTAATAATGACATACTGCTTACTGTGTGCTCTGTGATTTACATACAATAATGACACACTGCTTACTATGTGTCTTGTGATTTCATATACTAATGACACACAAACTACTGTGTGCTCTGCAACTTACATATAATAATTCACCATACAACGCTGTCGTAAACGGCAGTGTCAAATGAAAACAAATAGTCTATATTGTGCTGAGACAAGCACACTTACTGTTCAAATGCGAATTGCAGAAAAAACGCCAACAAAACCTTTCCTATTCAGGACGGCAATGCTTAATATAAAAGCAAGTAGTCTAAGCTGTGCTAAGACAAGCACACTCACTGTTCCAATGCAATAGCAGAAAAAACGCCAACAAAACCTTTCCTTTTCAGGACGGCGTCTGTAAACTGTGCTTAACCAAGCACACCCACTGTTCCAATACAAATAGCAAGATACTGTAGAACGCCAAATAACATTTCCTCTTCAGGAAAGCGTTTGTAACAAAAATCCAATACACTGCTCCAACATCAGGAAATGGCAGTCATCAACTTCAATAGGATAAAAGCAGCTTTATTGACAGAAATAAAGTGAGCGCTTTCGCCGTTAGGCTTTTTCAAACTTTTACAACTTCTTGTATTAATGCAGTCTTAAATAGTCAATGCTGACCAATCACAACTAAATTCATTGGTAGGCTTCGAAGCGCTATTAAAAGGTATATATACCATATATTCAAACATTTCTTCATATATAATTAAGTGAATTAATATGAAATACATATAACTTACAAATTAAAAACTCATTCATTTTGACCTACGTACTAATACATAATGTGCTAAACTATAGAAATGTGATTAATACATATTAAAAAGCATAAATTTATGACTTAAAAAGTATATATAATTTTTTAAAAACTACTTAAGAAATGCAAAGACACATTTATGTGCATTTAAAACACTTTTGTCTCAGATGTACATTAGCATCAAACATGCATGTACTACATTATTATACAAAAAACATAAATATTATTGTATAATAAAAAATGCTTGAGATGTATAAAAGACTCATCTGGGTCTGCGAATTCTTCTTGCTTTCAATACTGATTTAAGTTGTGATTGGTCAGCATTGACTATTTAAGACTGCATTAATACAAGAAGTTGTAAAAGTTTGAAAAAGCCTAACGGCGAAAGCGCTCACTTTATTTCTGTCAATAAAGCTGCTTTTATCCTATTGAAGTTGATGACTGCCATTTCCTGATGTTGGAGCAGTGTATTGGATTTTTGTTACAAACGCTTTCCTGAAGAGGAAAGGTGAATTCTACAGTATCTGGCGTTCTATTTGTATTGAACAGTGGGTGTGCTTGGTTACACAGCTTACAGAGCATCCTGAAAAGGAATTTGTTGGCTTGTTGCATTGAACAGTGAGTGTGCTTGTCTTAGCACAGCTTAGACTACTTGCTTTATATTAAGCATTGCTGCCCTGAATAGGAAAGGTTTTGTTGGCGTTTTTCTGCACCGCATTTGAACAGTAAGTGTGCTTGTCTCAGCACAATATAGACTATTTGTTTTCATTTGACACTTTACCCGCATTGTATGGTGAATGATTTTAGATATATTTTTTCTTTTTTCTCGCTGTCGGACTTCCTTCTGACTGCTGTGGCATTTGTGGTTTGTTTTTTACATATAATAATGACACACTCCTTACACTGTGCTCTGTGACTTAAATATACTAATGACTGTCAATTTACTGTGTGCTCTGTGATTTACATATAATAATGACATGCTCCCTGCTGTGTGCTTTGTGATTTATATATAATAATGACATGCTGCTTACCATGTGCTCTGTAATTTACATATAATAATGACACCCTGCTTACTGTTTACTCTGTTATTTACATATAATAATGACACACTGCTTACTGTTGGCTTTGTGATTTACATATAATAATGACACACTGCTTACTGTGTGCTCTGGGGTTTACATATACTAATGACACAGTGCTTACTGTGTGCTCTGTCATTTACACGTACTAATGACAAACTGCTTACTGTGTTCCCTATGACTTACATATACTAATGACACACTGCTTACTCTATGCTATCTCATTTACATATACTAATGACACACTGCTTACTGTGTGCCCTGTGATTTACATATAATAACGACACACTGCTTACTGTGTGCTGCTGTGATTTACATATTCGAATGACACACTGCTTACTGTGTGCTCTGTGAGTTACATATAATAATCACACAGTATTTACTGTGTGCTCTGTGATTTACATATAATAATGACACACTGCTAACTGTGTGCTCCATGATTTGCATATAATGACACACTGCTTACTGTGTGCTCTGTGATTTACATATTCGAATGACACACTGCTTACTGTGTGCTCTGTGATTTAAATATAATAATCACACAGTATTTACTGTGTGCTCTGTGATTTACATATAATAATGACACACTGCTAACTGTGTGCTCCATGATTTGCATATAATAATGACACACTGCTTACTGTGTGCTCTGTGATTTAGATGCAATAATGACACACTGCTTACTGTGTGCTCTGTGATTTACATATAATAATGACACACTGCTTACTGTGTGCGCTGTGATTTACATATAATAATGACACACTGCTTACTGTGTGCTCTGTTATTTACATGCAATAATGGCACACTGCTTACTGTGTGCTTTGTGATTTACATATCATATTGGCACACTTCTTACTGTGTGCTATGTGATTTACATGTACTAAAGACACACTGCTTACTGTGTGTCCTGTGATTTACATGTAATAATGACATACTGCTTACTGTGTGCTCTGTGATTTACATACAATAATGACACACTGCCTACTGTGTGTCTTGTGATTTCATATACTAATGACACACAAACTACTGTGTGCTCTGCAACTTACATATAATAATGACACACTCCTTACACTGTGCTCTGTGACTTAAATATACTAATGACTGTCAATTTACTGTGTGCTCTGTGATTTACATATAATAATGACATGCTCCCTGCTGTGTGCTTTGTGATTTATATATAATAATGACATGCTGCTTACCATGTGCTCTGTAATTTACATATAATAATGACACCCTGCTTACTGTTTACTCTGTTATTTACATATAATAATGACACACTGCTTACTGTTGGCTTTGTGATTTACATATACTAATGAAACACTGCTTACTCTGTGCTCTGTGATTTACATTTAATAATGACACACTGCTTACTGTGTGCTATGTAATTTACATATAATAATTATACACTGCTGTGTGCTCTGTGATTTACATATACTAATGACACATTGATTAATGTGTGCCCTGTGATTTATATATAATAATGACACACCGTTGTGTGCTCTGTCATTTACATATACTAATGACACATTGATTGCGTGCCATGTGATTTACATATAATAATGACACACTACTGTGTGCTCTGTCATTTACATATACTGACACAATGATTAATGTGTGCCCTGTGATTTACATATAATAGTCACACACTGCTTGCTGTGTACTTTCTTATGTACATATAATAATGACACACTGCTTACTGTGTTCTTCATGACTTACATGTAATAAAGACACGCTGCTTACTCTGTGCTCTGTGGTTTACACACACTAATGACACATTGCTTACTGTTTGCTCTGTGGTTAACATATAATAATGATACACTGCTTATTGTGTGCTGTGTGATTTGCATATAATAATGACACACTGCCTACTGTGTGCTCTGTGATTTACATATAATAATGGCACACTGCTTACTGTGTGCTCTGTGGTTTACATATAATAATAACACATTGCTTACTGTGTGCTCCATGATTTACATATAATAATGACACACTGCTTACTCTGTGCTCTGTGGTTTACATGTAATAATGACACACTGCTTACTTTGTGCTCTGTGACTTACATATAATAATGACACACTGCTTACTTTGTCCTCTGTGACTTACATATAATAATGACACACTGCTTACCATTTGCTCTGTGATTTACATATATTAATGACACACTGCTTACTCTGTACTTTGTGGTTTACATATAATAATGACACACTGCTTGCTGTGTGCTCTGTGATTTACATATAATAATGACACATTGCTTACTGTGTGCTCTGTGATTTACATATAATAATGACACACTGTTTACTCTGTGCTCTGTGGTTTACATATAATAATGACACACTGCTTACTGTGTGCTCTGTGGTTTACATATAATAATGACACACTGCTTACCATTTGCTCTGTGATTTACATGTAATAATGACATAGTGCTACTGTTTGCTCTGTGATTTATATATATTAATGACACACTGCTTACTCTGTACTCTGTGATTTACATATAATAATGATACACTGCTTACTGTGTGCTCTGTGATTTATATATACTAATGACACACTGCTTACTGTGTACTCTGTGGTTTACACACAATAATGACAAACTGCTTACTGTGTGCTCTATAATTTACATGTAATAATGCCACAGTGCTTACTGTTTGCTCTGTGATTTACATATAATAATGGCACACTGCTTACTGTGTGCTCTGTGGTTTACATATAATAATAACACATTGCTTACTGTGTGCTCCATGATTTACATATAATAATGACACACTGCTTACTCTGTGCTCTGTGGTTTACATGTAATAATGACACACTGCTTACTTTGTGCTCTGTGACTTACATATAATAATGACACACTGCTTACTTTGTCCTCTGTGACTTACATATAATAATGACACACTGCTTACTGTGTGCTCTGTGAGTTACGCATAATAATGACACACTGCTTACTGTTTGCTCTGTGATTTACATATAATAACAACACACTGCTTACTCTGTGCTCTGTGGTTTACATATAATAATGACACACTACTTACCATTTGCTCTGTGATTTACATGTAATAATGACACAGTGCTACTGTTTGCTCTGTGATTTACATATATTATTGACACACTGCTTACTGTGTGCTCTCTGATTTACATATAATAATGATACACTGCTTACTGTGTGCTGTGTGATTTACATATAATAATGACACACTGCTTACTGTGTGCTCTGTGATTTACATATAATAATGACACACTACTTACTCTGTGCTCTGTGATTTACATATAATAACACACACTGCTTAGTGAGTGCTTTGTCATTTACTCATACTAATTACATGCTTCTTATTCTGTGTGTTGTGATTTACACATACTAATGCACACTGCTTACATTGTGCTCTATGATTTACATATAATAATGCCTCACTGCTTACTGTGTGATTTACATGTAACAATGACATGCCATTTACTATGTGCTCAGTGATTTACATTTAATAATGACTCACTGCTTACTGTGTGCTATGTAATTTACATATAATAATTATACACTGCTTTGTGCTCTGTGATTTACATATACTAATGACACATTGATTAATGTGTGCCCTGTGATTTATATATAATAATGACACACTGTTGTGTGCTCTGTCATTTACATATACTAATGACACATTGATTGCGTGCCATGTGATTTACATATAATAATGACACACTACTGTGTGCTCTGTCATTTACATATACTGACACAATGATTAATGTGTGCCCTGTGATTTACATATAATAGTCACACACTGCTTGCTGTGTACTTTCTTATGTACATATAATAATGACACACTGCTTACTGTGTTTTTCATGACTTACATGTAATAAAGACACGCTGCTTACTCTGTGCTCTGTGGTTTAAACATACTAATGACACATTGCTTACTGTTTGCTCTGTGGTTAACATATAATAATGACACACTGCTTACTGTGTGCTCTGTGATTTACATATAATAACACACACTGCTTAGTGAGTGCTTTGTCATTTACTCATACTAATTACATGCTTCTTATTCTGTGTGTTGTGATTTACACATACTAATGCACACTGCTTACATTGTGCTCTATGATTTACATATAATAATGACTCACTGCTTACTGTGTGATTTACATGTAACAATGACATGCCATTTACTATGTGCTCAGTGATTTACATTTAATAATGACTCACTGCTTACTGTGTGCTATGTAATTTACATATAATAATTATACACTGCTGTGTGCTCTGTGATTTACATATACTAATGACACATTGGTTAATGTGTGCCCTGTGATTTATATATAATAATGACACACTGTTGTGTGCTCTGTCATTTACATATACTAATGACACATTGATTGCGTGCCATGTGATTTACATATAATAATGACACACTACTGTGTGCTCTGTCATTTACATATACTGACACAATGATTAATGTGTGCCCTGTGATTTACATATAATAGTCACACACTGCTTGCTGTGTACTTTCGTATGTACATATAATAATGACACACTGCTTACTGTGTTTTTCATGACTTACATGTAATAAAGACACGCTGCTTACTCTGTGCTCTGTGGTTTAAACACACTAATGACACATTGCTTACTGTTTGCTCTGTGGTTAACATATAATAATGACACACTGCTTACTGTGTGCTGTGTGATTTGCATATAATAATGACACACTGCCTACTGTGTGCTCTATGCTTTACATGTAATAAAGACACGCTGATTACTGTGTGCTCTGTGATTTACATATACTAATCACACAATGCGTACTGTGTGCTCCGTGATTTACACATACTAATGACTCTCCTCTTACTGTGTGCTCTGTGATTTACATATAATAATGACACACAGCTTACTGTGTGCTATGTGATTTACATGTATGGAAGACACACTGCTTACTGTGTGTTCTGTGATTTACATGTAATAATGACATACTGCTTACTGTGTGTTCTGTGATTTACACATACGAATGACATACCACTTACTATGTGGCATGGGATTTACATATACAAATGACACACTGCTTACTGTGTGTGCTGTGATTTACTCATAATAATACCACTCTGCTTATTGTGTGCTATGTGAATTACATATACAAATGACACTTCCCTTACTGTGTGCTCTGTGATTTTCATATAATAATGACTCTCTGCTTACTGCGTGCCCTGTGGTTTACATATACTAATGGCACAGTGCTTACTGTGTGCACTGTGATTTACATATAGTAATGACACATTGCTTACTGTGTGCTCTGTGGTATACATGTACTAATGACACGGTGCTTACTGTGTGCTCTGTGATTTACATATAGTATTGACACACTGCTTACTATGTACTCTGTGATTTACATGTAATAATGACTCTCTACTTACTGTGTGACCTATGAGTTAAATTTACTAATGGCACACTGTTTACTGTGTGCTCTGTGATTTACATATTCTGACACACTCCTTAATGTGCGCCCTGTGATTTACATATAATAATGACACACTGCTTACTGTGTGCTTTGTGATTTACATATAATAATGACACCTTACTTACTGTGTGCTCTGTGATTTACATATACTAATGATACACTCCTTAATGTGCGCCCTGTGATTTACATATAATAATGACATGCTGCATACTGTGTCCTCTGTGATTTACATATAATAGTGACACACTGCTTACTGTGTGTTCTGTGATTTATATATAATAATGACACACTACTTACTGTATGCTCAGTGATTTACATATACCAGTGACACAGTGCTTACTGTGTGCCATGTGATTTACATATAATAATGACACACCACTTACTGTTTGCTCTGTGATTTACATACAATAATGACAAGCTGCTTTCTGTGTGCTCTGTAGTTCACATTTAATATTGACACGCTGCTTACTGTGTGCTCTGTGATTTGCATATGCTAATGAGACAGTGCTTTCTTTTTGCTGTGTGATTTACATATAATAATGGCACACTGCTTTCTCTGTGCTCTGTCACGGTTTATATATACTAATGACACAGTGCTTACTGTTTCCTCTGAGATTTACATATAATAATGACACACTGCTTACTGCGTGCTCTGTGATTTACATATAATACTGACACACTGCTTATGGTCTGCTCTGTGATTTGCATATAATAATAACACACTGCTTAGTCTGTGCTCTGTGATTTACATGTAATAATGACACGCAGCTTACTGTGTGCTCTGTGATTTACATGTAATAATGACACAGTGCTTACTGTTTCCTCTGAGATTTACATATAGTACTGACACAGTGCTTACTGTGTGCTTCGCAATTTACAAGTAAATGACGCAATGCTTACAGTGTGCTCTCTGACTTACATATACTAATGACTCTCCTCTTCTGTCTGCTGTGTTATTTACATATACTAATCACACCCCTTTTACTGTGTCTTCTGCGAAATACATATAATAACGACACGCTGCTTACTATATCCTCTGTGATTTACATATAATAACAACATGCTCTTTATTGTCTGCTCTTTGATTTACATATAATAATAATAATCATTACTGTGTGCTCTGTGGTTTACATATAATAATGATACACCGCTTACTGTTTGCTCTATGATTTACATAAACTACTGACACACTGCTTACTGTGTGCTCTGTGGTTTACATATACTAATGACACACTGCTTACTGTTTGCTCTGTGATTTACACATAATAATGACAGACTGCTCACTGTGTGCTCTGTGATTTACATATAATAATGACACACTGCTTACTGTGTGCTTTGTGATTTACATATAATAATGACGCACTGCTTACTCTGTGCACTGTGGTTTACATATAATAATGACACACTGCTTACCATTTGCACTGTGATTTACATATATTAATGACACACTGCTTACTCTGTACTCTGTGGTTTACATATAATAATGACACACTGCTTGCTGTGTGCTCTGTGATTTACATATAATAGTGACACACTGCTTACTGTGTGCTCTGTGATTTACATATAATAATGACACACTGCTTACTCTGTGCTCTGTGGTTTACATATAATAATGACACACTGCTTACTCTGTGCACTGTGGTTTACATATAATAATGACACACTGCTTACCATTTGCTCTGTGATTTACATATATTAATGACACACTGCTTACTCTGTACTTTGTGGTTTACATATAATAATGACACACTGCTTGCTGTGTGCTCTGTGATTTACATATAATAATGACACATTGCTTACTGTGTGCTCTGTGATTTACATATAATAATGACACACTGCTTACTCTGTGCTCTGTGGTTTACATATAATAATCACACACTGCTTACTGTGTGCTCTGTGGTTTACATATAATAATGACACACTGCTTACCATTTGCTCTGTGATTTACATGTAATAATGACATAGTGCTACTGTTTGCTCTGTGATTTATATATATTAATGACACACTGCTTACTCTGTACTCTGTGATTTACATATAATAATGATACACTGCTTACTGTGTGCTCTGTGATTTACATATACTAATGACACACTGCTTACTGTGTGCTCTGTGATTTACATATAATAATGACACACTGCTTACTTTGTGCTCTGTGGTTTATGTACACTAATGACACACTGCTTACTGTGTGCTCTGTGATTTACACACAATAATGACAAACTGCTTACTGTGTGCTCTGTAATTTACATGTAATAATGCCACAGTGCTTACTGTTTGCTCTGTGATTTACATATAATAATGACACACTGCTTACTGTGTGCTCTGTGGTTTACATATAATAATGACACATTGCTTACTGTGTGCTCCATGATTTACATATAATAATGACACACTGCTTACTCTGTGCTCTGTGGTTTACATGTAATAATGACACACTGCTTACTTTGTGCTCTGTGACTTACATATAATAATGACACACTACTTACTCTGTGCTCTGTGACTTACATATAATAATGACACACTGCTTACTGTGTGCTCTGTGAGTTACGCATAATAATGACACACTGCTTACTGTTTGCTCTGTGATTTACATATAATAACGACACACTGCTTACTCTGTGCTCTGTGGTTTACATATAATAATGACACACTACTTACCATTTGCTCTGTGATTTACATGTAATAATGACACAGTGCTACTGTTTGCTCTGTGATTTGCATATATTATTGACACACTGCTTACTGTGTGCTCTCTGATTTACATATAATAATGATACACTGCTTACTGTGTGCTGTGTGATTTACATATAATAATGACACACTGCTTACTGTGTGCTCTGTGATTTACATATAATAATGACACACTACTTACTCTGTGCTCTGTGATTTACATATAATAACACACACTGCTTAGTGAGTGCTTTGTCATTTACTCATACTAATTACATGCTTCTTATTCTGTGTGTTGTGATTTACATATACTAACGCACACTGCTTACATTGTGCTCTATGATTTACATATAATAATGACTCACTGATTACTGTGTGATTTACATGTAACAATGACATGCCATTTACTATGTGCTCAGTGATTTACAGGTAATAAGGACAAGCTGCTTACTGTGTGCTCTGTAATTTACATATACTAATGACACAGTGCTTACTATTTGCTCTGTGATTTACATATAATAATGACACACTGCTTACTGTGTGCTCTGTGATTTACATATAATAATGGCACAGTGCTTACTGTGTGCTCTGTAACATATATAATAATGACATTGTGCTTACTGCTTTTTCTGTGATTTACATACACTGATGACAAACTACTTCCTGTGTGCTCTGTGACATACCTATACTAATGACACAGTGTTTACTGTTTCCTCTGTGATTTACATATAATAATGACATCCTGCTTACTGTTTGCTCTGTCATTTACATATAATAATGACAAACTGCTTACTGTGTCCTCTTTGATTTATATATAATAATGACACACTGCTTCATGTGTGCTCTGTGATTTACATATAATAATCATATACTATTTACTGTCTGCCCTGTGATTTACATATAATAATGACACACTGCTATGTGCCCTGAGATTTACATATAATAATGAAACACTGCTTACTGTGTGTCTTGTGATTTACATATAATAATGACTCACTGCTTACTGTGTGCTCTGTGATTTACATATAGTAATGACACAGTGCTTACCATTTGCTCTGTAATTTACATGTAATAAAGACAGACTGCCTACTGTGTGCTCTGTCATATACATGTACAAATGACATGCTGCTTAATGTGTGCCCTGTGATATACATATACTAATGACACACTGCTTATTGTATGCTGTGTTATTTACATATACTAATGACACAGTGCTTACTGTGTGCTCTGTGATTTACATATAATAATGACACACTGCTTACTGTGTGCTATGTGATTAACATATAATAATGACACACTGCTTACTGTGTTCTCTGTGGTTTATATTTAATAATGACAAGCTGCTTACTGTGTGTCCTGTGATTTACATATACTAATGACACACTGCTTACTGTGTGCCCTGTGATATACATATACTAATGACATACTGCTTACTGCCTGCTCTGTGATTTACATATACTAATGACACACTGCTTACTGAGTGCCCTGTGATATACATATACTAATGACACACTGTTTATTGTATGCTGTGTGATTTACATATACTAATGACACAGTGCTTACTGTGTGCTCTGTGATTTACATATAATAATATCACACCACTTACTGTGCTTCCTGTGATTTACATGTAATAAAGACAGACTGCTTACAGTGTGCTCTGTCATATACATGTACTAATGACACTGCTTACTGTGTGCTGTGTGATATACATATACTAATGACACAGTGCTTACTGTGTGCTCTGTGATTTACATATACTAATGACACAGTGCTTAGTGTGTGCTCTGTGATTTACATATAATAATGTCACACCACTTACTGTGCGCCCTGCGATTTACATGTAATAATGACACACTGCTTACTGTGTGTCTTGTGATTTACATATAATAATGACAGACTGCTCACTGTGTGCTCTGTGATTTACATATGCTAATGACAAAGTGCTTACTGTTTGCTCTGTGATTTACATATAATAAATGACACACGGCTTACTGTGTTCTCTGTGATTTACATATAATAATGACACACTGCTTGATGTGTGCTCTGTGATTTACATATAATGACACACCACTTACTGTGTGCCCCACAATTTACATATAATAATGCCATAGTGTTTACTATGTGCTCTGTGATCTACATATAATAATGACACACTGCTTACTGTGTGCTTTGTAAGATACATATAATAATGACACACTGCTTACTATGTGCTCTGTGGTTTACATATAATATTGACACACCGGTTACTGTGTGCTCTGTGATTTATGTATACTAATGACACATTGCTTACTGTGTCCATTGTGATTTACATATAATAAGGACATGCTGCTGTGTAATCTGTGATTTACATATAATAATGACACACTGCTTACTGTGACTCTGTGATTTACGTATAATAATGACACACTGCTTACTGTGTGCTCTGTGATTTACATATAATAATGACATACTACTTACTATGTGCTCTGTGATTTACATGTAATAATGACACACTGCTTACTGTTTACTGTTTGTGATTTCCGTATAATAATGACACACAGCTTACTGTGTTCTCTGTGATTTCCATATAATAGTGACACACTGCTTACTGTGTGCTCTGTGATTTACATATAATAATGACACTTCCCTTACTGTGTTCTCTGTGATTTACATATAATAGTGACACACTGCTTACTGTGTGCTCTGTGATTTACATATAATAATGACACACTGCTTACTGTGTGCTCTGTGATTTACATATAATAATGACACACTGCTTACTGTTTGTGATTTCCATATAATAATGATACACTGCTTAATGTGTGTTCTGAGATTTATGTATAATAATGAAACGCTACTTACTTTGTGCTCTGTGATTTACATAATAATGACACACTGATTGCTGTGTGCCCTGTGATTTGCATATAATAATGACACCCTGCTTACTGTGTCCTCTGTGACTTATACATAATAATGACACATTGCTTACTGTATGCTCTGTGATTTACATATAATAATGACACACTGCATACTGTGTGCTCTGTGATTTACATATACTAATGACACACTGCTTACTCTGTGCTCTGTGATTTACATATAATAATGACACACTGCTTAGTGAGTGCTCTGTCATTTACTCATACTAATTGCACGCTTCTTAATGTATGTATTGTGATTTACGTATACTAATACAGACTGCTTACATTGTGCTCTGTGATTTACATATAATAGTGACTCACTGCTTACTGTGTGCTCTGTGATTTACATGTAACAATGACATGCCGTTTACTATGTGCTCAGTGATCTACAGGCAATAAGGACAAGCTGCTTACTGTGTGCTCTGGAATTTACACATAATTACATGCTGCGTATTGTGTGCTCTGTGATTTACATATAACAATGACACACTGTTTGCTGTTTGCTCTGTGATTTACATATAATAATGGCACACTGCTTACTGTGTGCTCTGTGATTTGCATATAACAATGACACACTGCTTGCTGTTTGCTCTGTGATTTACATATAATAATGACACACTGCTTACTGTGTGCTCTGTGATTTACATATAATAATGGCACAGTGCTTACTGTGTGCTCTGTGATTTATATATAATAATGACATTGTGTTTACTGCTTGCTCTGTAATTTACATATACTGATGACAAACTGCTTCCTGTGTGCTCCTTGACATACATATACTAATGACACAGTGCTTACTGTTTCCTCTGTGATTTACATATAATAATAACATCCTGCTTACTGTTTGCTCTGTCATTTACATTTAATAATGATAAACTGCTGTGTCCTCTGTGATTTATATATAATAATGACACACTGCTTCTTGTGTGCTCTGTGATTTACATATAATAATGATATACTGTTTACTGTCTGCCCTGTGATTTACATATAATAATGACACACTGCTATGTGCCATGAGATTTACATATAATAATGAAACACTGCTTACTGTGTATCTTGTGATTTCCATATAATAATGACTCACTGCTTACTGTGTGCTCTGTGATTTACACATAGTAATGACACAGTGCTTACCATTTCCTCTGTGATTTACATGTAATAAAGACAGACTGCTTACTGTGTGCTCTGTCATATACATGTACTAATGACATGCTACTTAATGTGTGCTCTGTCATATACATGTACTAATGACACACTGCTTACTGTGTGCTCTGTGATTTACATATAATAATGACACACTGATTACTATGTGCTCTGTAATTTACATATAATAATGTCACACCCCTTACTGTGTGCCCTGCAATTTACATGTAATAATGGCACACTGCTTACTGTGTGCTCTGTGATTTGCATATAATAAATGACACAATGCTTACTGTGTGCTCTGTGATTTACATATAATAATGACACACTGCTTACTGTGTGCTCTGTGATTTACATATAATGATACACCACTTACTGTGTTCCCTGCAATTTACATATAATAATGACATAGTGTTTACTGGTGCTCTGTGATCTACATATAATAATGACACACTGCTTACTGTGTGCTCTGTGGTTTACATATAATATTGACAAACCGGTTACTGTGTGCTCTGTGATTTACATATACTAATGACACACTGTTTACGGTGTGCCCTGCAATTTACATATAATAATGACATAGTGTTTATTGTGTGCTCTGTGATCTACATATAATAATGATGCACTGCTTACTGTGTGCTGTGTGAGTTACATATAATAATGACACTTTCCTTACTGTGTTCTCTGTGATTTACATATAATAGTGACACACTGCTTACTGTGTGCTCTGTGATTTACATATAATAATGTCACAGTGCTTACTGTGTGCTCTGTCATACACATGTACTAATGACATGCTGCTTAATGTGTGCCCTGTGATATACATATACTAATGACACACTGCTTATTGCATGCTCTGTGATTTACATATAATAATGACACACTGCTTACTGTGTGCTCTGTGATTTACATATAATAATGACACACTGCTTATTATATGCTCTGTGATTTACATATAATAATGACACACTGCTTACTGTGTGCTCTGTGATTTACATATACTAATGACACAGTGCTTACTGTGTGCTCTGTGATTTACATATAATAATATCACACCACTTACTGTGCTCCCTGTGATTTACATGTAATAATGACACACTGCTTACTGTGTGCTCTGTGATTTACATATAATAATGACACACTGCTTACTGTTTGCTCTGTGATTTACATATAATAATGACACACTGCTTAATGTGTGCTCTGTGATTTACATATAATGACACACTGCTTACTGTGTGCCCTGCAATTTACATATAATAATGCCATAGTGTTTACTGTGTGCTCTGTGATCTACATATAATAATGGCACACTGCTTACTGTGTGCTGTGTGAGTTACATATAATAATGACACATTGCTTACTGTGTGCTCTGTGGTTTACATATAATACTGACACACCGGTTGCTGTGTGCTCTGTGATTTACATATACTAATGACACACTGCTTACTGTGTGCTCTGCGATTTACATGTAATAATGACACACTGCTTACTTTGTGGCCAGTGATTTACATATACTGATGACACATTGCTTACTGTGTCCATTGTGATTTATATATAATAAGGACATGCTGCTGTGTACTATGTGAGTTACATATAATAATGAAACACTACTTACTGTGTCCTCTGTGATTTACATATAATAATTACACAGTGCTTACTCTTTGCTCTGTGATTTACATATAATAATGACACAGTGCTTACTGTGTGCTCTGTGATTTACAAATACTAATGACAAACTGCTTGCTCTGTGCTCTGTGATTTACATATAATAATGACACACTGCTTGCTCTGTGCTCTGTGATTTACATATAATAATGACACACTGCTTACTCTGTGCTCTGTGATTTACATATAATAATGACATACTTCTTACTGTGTGCTATGCGATTTACATATAATAATGACACACTGCATACTGTGTGCTCTGTGATTTACATATAATAATGACACACTGCTTACTCTGTGCTCTGTGATTTACATATAATAATGACATACTGCTTACTGTGTGCTATGTGATTTACATATAATAATGACACACTGCTTACTCTGTGCTCTGTGATTTACATATAATAATGACATACTTCTTACTGTGTGCTATGCGATTTACATATAATAATGACACACTGCATACTGTGTGCTCTGTGATTTACATATAATAATGACACACTGCTTACTCTGTGCTCTGTGATTTACATATAATAATGACATACTGCTTACTGTGTGCTATGCGATTTACATGTAATAATGACACACTGCTTACTTTTGTGTCCATTTTAGCCTTCCTCTGAGCATCCTCACTACAGATGGTGCAGCAGCGCCATATGAATATGTATGAAGGCGCGCCGCCACACCCTCGACATGCACAGGAAACGTGTGTGAGTGCAGGGGGCATGTACAGGTGCTCTATGGAGGTGTAAACAAGCCCTGACAGTTGCAAAACCTACTATGCCTACTAGTAGTGCCCGCCTCTAATAGTAAGTCAGTAATGCAGTGTCCATGGATACCGAAATGTATGCTAAGCATACAAGAGTGTCCATGAACAGTAAAATAAAGTCGAAGTAGTAAACACACAAGCACATAGTGGAATGTTGAGTCCTGTCCCTAGAACATTCACAATTAGATTCCCTGTGTCCCTATTATACATTTGAATTGCTGCAATATCGAAGGCGTAAGTAAAGCGCAGCGTGTTTGTGCGTCACTGCCCTCAGCGGAGCATAGCTTACACATCAAATTCATTCAAATAGAGAAAAACATGCGGAATCAATGTAAATGTCAATAGTGTAGTGCCTAACGAACAGGCATTCACGGTTCGAGCCCAACAATAGCACATATCATTTTCCATGTGGAATGAATGTTGTTTTGCTGTAAAACCGACATAAGAGTATTGCATGAGATATTTAACTTAAATATCATTCAAGCAAAGTGGCACTGTCATAATGAATAAGGCACTAGTAAGCAGGTGTAAGCACAAATAAGCAGCAGTAAACACATATAAGTACCAGTAAGCAAATCTGAGTGTGCTTGCGCGGGTCTAAGCAGTGCCCAGCATAGGAAATGTATATAAGTATGTACAGATATATAATATATATACAAGGGTGGTGTACAGCACCACTATCTATATATGTAGAACATTTGAAACCTGTACTGGCAAGGAAAAACTCTAACCTTAGAGACACTAAACAATTTTTAGTAGATCTGCAAGCATTTACTAACAGTTTTACACCAACAATGGACTGCTTAAAGGTTACTTTGGATGTGCAATCCCTTTTTACTGTAATACCTAATATGGTGGGACTGGAGTTTTTACATCAATATTTAAAGGAGGATGAAATGTATGACTCTGGAATGGCAGACCTCCTCTGTTTTTTGGTGGAAACCATATTGGAGAATAATGTGTTTATGTTTGAACATAACACTTACAGACAAAAAGGTGGCATAGCTATGGACACTTCTTGTGCCAACAGCTATGCCAACCTGGTTATGGCTAAATGGGAATCACTAAATATTCTCACTGGAATATGGTCTGAAAAAATAAATTTTTATCAAAGGTTTGTAGATGATGTCTTCCTATTATGGGAACAAGGAGCATCGGCACTACAACACTTCCTGAAGGATATAAATGATAGCGCACACACTTTCTGAGGTTTACAGCTCATAGTTCAAATAAATGTGTTGAATTTTTAGATGTCAGTATTACTAGAGCCAATACAGGTGAATTCTATACTGAGATTTTTTCGTAAAGAATGTTATAGAAACACTTATGTACACAGACAGAGGATGCACCCCAGCATGTGCTTAGGAATGTGATAAAAGGGCAAGTACTAAGGACATCTAGGTTAACAGCTAAAGATGAGAAATTTGTAAGTGAATTGCACCAACTAGAAGGGAGATTTCATGAGAGAGGGTATAGGAACAAGGAAATTAAATCCATCACATCCAATACACAATCCATTAGGAATAGTACAGGGAAACCTTATTTCTCCAGTCCAAATCAGGTACTTGAACAAAAAACTACACAAACGAATCCCATGAGGATTTCAGTTACGTATGCATGTAACATTAGGATGTTACAGGAGATTTATTCCAGAAATTGGAATATACTTCAATCAGATGACAGGGTTAAAACGTTAGTAGGAGATAACCCCAGATATGCATATAAAAACAAGAAATCCATTAAGAGGCTTTTATGTGGACCTAGATATGGTCATGAGTTGAATATTGAACCTACAATACATAATCATGGAACCTGTCGATGTAACTCTTGCAACTATTGTACATATATTGATGAGAGAGGATACTTTGAACATCCAGATACAAGGAAGACTGTTTATTTCAAACTAGCAGCTAACTGTAACACCACAAATATCGTATATTTAGCTCACTGTAATGTATGTTGTTCATTTTATATAGGTATGACTACATGAAGGTTTTCTGATAGGATCAGGGAGCATGTCTATGATATTTACAGGAGGGCAGTGACTAATGTCCTAGCAAGACACGTGATGGCATCAGATATGACACACAGTTTTAAATTTATGGTAGTAGAGAAAGTTAAAATGGGATGTAGAGGAGGTCCTATAAAGAACATGGTAGAGAATAAGGAACTAAATGGATCATTAGAATGCGGGCTAATATAGGCAGGGGCCTAAATGACAAAGTTTCTATTAAACCTGTACTTATTCATAAACCACTACACAGATAAAATTTTAAATGTGATTTTAAGTACATTTTATAGGCTTATTCTAGAACTATAGATTAGATTTGTTATTTTAAGCATGATTATTATATTCTTTTAATTAATAGCTTAAAAGTTTTGTATTGCTTTAATTGAAATTTGATTCTGATTGGTTGCTGATAACTTTTAAATATGAATGAGCAATGATTTTCAACTGTCTGATGAAGTAGCTCTGGCTACAAAAGTGCTCACCATTGTCTGTATCTTGTTTGTGGATTAAACTTTATCTGTACCTACCTTGGTCTGGTGCCTCCTATATATTTTTTACATTGGATACTAGTCTTTTTGGAGGACCAATTTGCCTGCACCACAGTGCTGATTTTTCTTATATATACACACATATATATATATATATATTTATATATGAAGAAAGAATAATGTAACAATAAAGCATACAAAAGGAATGAGAAGGGAATCAACAGCAACCCCAGTATTATATAGTGCTATCAGCGTATGTCAAGCTGGGCAGGAGTGAGCAAAGCACTGCTACTCACACCACAGGCATGATATTACCAGTGGGAGTAACATTGTTGATCTGCTAAGTCTACTTTACACACAGAGGGTAGTTCCTGGTGGGTCTACCCAAAAATTATAGGCTATTTGGCCATCCGACCATTACACAAGCAAGGGCAGTATGTTCAAGGACTAAATGGTGGGAGAGCCTGAGAATACATGGGTTGGGACAACATACATGTAGGGCCCCTAATGCTCGGGAGAGGGCAATGTGTGGAGGTGTGTCATGGCTGCGATAACAACTGGACAATGGATGGTATGCATGTATGTTTAACTCGGGTAAGGTGGAGGAACTATGGGTATGAAATTTTGGAGCCAGGCATGCCAGGGTTGGATGGGGTGGTTCTAACTGAACCGCCCCATGGAGGTCAGTGAGTTTGTTAAAAGTATATATGCATAAACACATGCAGACATCAATATGTAGAAGTACATTCTCTGTAACACATTCATTCCATTTGCAGACATAAATAACATGAATGTGCCCTTACAAACCTCGACAGTAGGTAGAATAATAGGTTGTGCATAAGAGGTAAGGGAAGAAAATGCTAAAATGCAAAAGTGTATACAATGTCCGAAGTCAGTGCTGTGCTGAACAAAATCAAATGTGAGGACTTTCCCACACATGGAATCATTCCTGTGATCTGCATGCTATGGCAATGTCAATTACTAAACCGGTCTATTTGTAAAAGAAATATGCCGAACACGTACATAATTAGGCTCTCATGTGTAACGTGTGCGTTACCACATAGTCATACTTATTCATTTATTGTAGTGTCATGTTAACGGGAGTAAGGATGTAATGAATTATAGAGTCTAATCTTGACATAAACACATACGTGTCCCACGTGGAACAACCCAAAAATTGTGAATAGTGTCCTTTTGGTCGCTCATGTCACCAATGTTTGTGGACTAAAAGTTTGGGAGTTCTGAGGATATGTGGAGTGAGTCAATCAAAGGGATGGGTCTATAGGAGTAGGGAGTGGCCAATGTGTAGTGGTGTGGATACACTGCAAATCCAACTGGAGAATGGATGACTGCAGTGTTAGGGAGGCATTGGGGTGGGTGTTTGGGGAACCAGGAGCCATGGGTATATGGGTATATATGCAAATGAAGCAGCAGAGCAATAGTGTATTGGTTAGAGCAACCACCTAACGAACAGACATTCCCATTCCGAATCCCACTTCATCACATACCATTTACCATTGGTAATCTGTACATGAACATATTGTGACATCTCTCCACTGTATAACCTGCAAAATAACAATTAAAAGTTAACTGCAGCAAAGTGTCAGTGTCATAATGAATAAGGCACTAGTAACAGGGCTGGCCTTAGCCAAAATGGCGCCCTAGGCGAAGTAGTGCTCTGGCGCCCCTTAAGCCCCACCCACACCACACATGAAACACCCCTATTTGAGCCACAGCCACTGGGTCATTCCCCAAGAAAGCCACTCCAGTCCTTTTCTTAAATTATTTAAATGCTTAGGAAGAAAAAGGTACCTTGTAATGTAGTCTATTTGAAATACCAGAGCCAGATCATGGTCAAACCAAGCAGTAACTAGACATAGTTAATAAAAAACAAATTACCTCTGTCACAGACATTCATAGATGAAAAAAAATGTGTCATCTGATCCCCCTATTTGGCCTTAACAGAGCCAATACACCTACTGTTGCATAAACTGGTGCTGTCTGGGTTAATTAACTTTTGCTGTTTCTGATCTTTCATGCCCTCTCTCTCTCTCTAAGCTGGTGTCTAAAGATTGGAAATGGGGGTTTTGCCTCAGGATTTTTCTTCCATGAAGTTGATCCATTGCCAGGGAATGAGTTAGAACTTGCCTATGTGGGTAACTTATGACCATCTGTCTGTTCATGTGTTCTCCTGCAAGCATTTTAAGCATTCTGGGATTAAGGAAGGTCTTCACACCACACATGAAACAAATTTCCATGTAGGCAGAGGAGACAAATATGAAAATATAGTCACCTACTCTTACATTTCCTTATAAACCATCAAAAGTGAACTATTTGTCTCCTGGTCTCTAGTGAATAGTCATCATCAGTGCAGACCATACTATACCTGAGCTTACAGATCATGCTTGGGTGCCACAACAGAAGCAGTATGTGTTCTTTCAGGTCAACAGTTTCTACTCTGGTCACTCTGTATGCACAGTTACATGGCATACAGTGAAAAATCCCTGTCTATAACTTACACAAAAGGAGTCTGAGTGATACCACTGAGCCCAATAAAAGACTCTGTGTACCCTGTCCAGTCTAAGTGCCAATCCTGCAAAACTAGAGCCATCAAACTAGATGCAGCTGTACAAATTAACTATAGTCATTAGCTTCCTGTCTCTGGGGGTTCCAAAAAATACTTAAGCTTTTCCACCTGGCCTAGTCCACACCATGAATTTATCTTTCATGTATCAGCTCAATCTTCCTTTCAGGGTTAGCACAATGGTCTTCCAGCAATTTATTTTCAAGCTGCAGGCGTAGGATTGAGTCAAAATGCTCAGTTATTTCATGCATTACTTGAGTTTTAGCTGCAGAACTGGTTATAAAAATCATACAGCTTCCCATTCACTTTTTGAATCTCAGCCAAAATAAATCTTAGAGATGCTTTTGGTGAGCCTTGTGACATTTTCCATCTCTCAACAATTGTTAAGCCCTGCAGAAAATTTCCCTTGAGAAGTTATAAGGTCATTTCTGGAAGCAGGTCAGTTTTATTTTCATGGCTGTTTCCTGCAATTGTTTATTTCCTGGGCGAGGAACTCAGAAAAACTCAAGTCACTGTCACTAGTCTTGCATTTTTAACTAATTTCCAAGTAGTATTTTTGTTATGGTTTTCCTGTTTAACATGAGCAAACACAGTCCCCTGCTACAACTTGACTGCCATACCAGAAGTACCCACAAAATATTACTTTTGATAACTGCAGAATGCTCTAGTTAACTCAGATTACCATTACTTCTCCCAAAAGTTAGTTTTTATCGTAAGAAATTGGTGATGAATTTATATTTATTATGCGCTGCCTACTATGAAGTAGAAATTTTCTTTCTTTTTGTAACTCTTCCTTTTATAGCACATACTCTGAATAAGTGAACCAACTCTCTTTTCATAGGCAGCTGTGTTAACATCCTTCTTCAAGCAAGCATTTAAGGGCAGGTTCCAAACTACTATTTTAAATGTTACTGTAATGCTACAGCTGCTAATTTTTCAGCAACAATCCATCCGTCCAAACAGTCATCCATTTTCAGTAGCCATCGCACCTAGTTTGGCGGCATCCCAGGGGTGGGCTGTGAGGCTCAATTCCGGAAACAAGAGCTCTATAGGAAAAAAAAAGAACACTTAACTAACAACTTCATCAGAAAGCTTGCTGTATGGCTAACAACTGTTTCCTCATACTTAAGAAAAATATTTTATTATTGAGGTCATAAGACTGAAAAAGAATAAATATTATACCATGACCCCCCCAAAACGTGCACACTGATTGGCCAGCGTGCCCGTTGTAAATCGAGTTATACTAATGGAAAAAGGTCCGTCGCCGGACTTTTTCCATTAGTATAACTTCGCTTTTTAAACACTGTCTCGCTATGTTAAATGGGTTTAACATAGTGAGATGAAGCTTTAAAATAAGCAACGGAGATCTCCGCTGCTTATTTTAAAACTGTCTCGCCATGTTAAACCCATTTAACATAGCGAGACAGTGTTTGTGTTGGCGGAGAAGTAAGAAGACGTTGCTTTTGGTCTCGCTATGTTAAATGAGTTTAACATGGCGAGACAGTTTAAAATAAGCAACGGAAATGTCCGTTGTTATTTTCAACTGTCTCCGCTATGTTAAACTCATTTAACATAGCGAGACAAAAAGCAACGGAGATCTTGCTTTCTCCGTGCTTTTGCCCACAGCTCTGATGTACTGCAGGCGCCAAGCAGTACATCAGAACTGCCGCGGATGCCAGACATCTGTGGAAGGGCAGTAAACAGGCATTATACTATGCCATTATTTAAGAAAAGTAACAGTTTCTTTTCTTAAATAATGTCATGGTATACAATAACCACGCCTGGGTGGTAATGCTAAATTTACCCACGGTTGGCTTTGTTTGGTCCCTCGGGCTTCGCCCTCGGGACCAAACCACGCCAACCGTGGGTAAATTTAGCATTACCCACTCCCAGGCGTGGGTTATTGCTATATTATTTACCATGGATATTTGTTAAAAATATGCAAGCACCATGGGATCAAATCAAGTGCTGTGAGGCAGCTATGATAATTGCTCTAGACTCATGTACTGTTCTTTCTGTTGAATACATCTGATACTGCCATCATGGACTGGTGTTGAATATTTTCCATTGTCTTTGTGGGGTCCTATTACTTGGTGTTTCTCTCACCAAAATATGCCAGGTGACCACCTACAGTTGCCTTCCGAGGAAATTCCATGTAATTTACATAATTAAATAATATAGATAACTCCTTGTCACTGAGCTCATTTGAAAGCCCTCTTTCCATCATTTTATAAACAGTTGACTACTCTAAATGAAATGCAGTTAAAACCCTATTAGCAGCTCATCTGTTTGACTTGGAATCAAAGAGCGTCTCATTCTTTGATGTACAAATCAGTACATTAAACAAGTTCTAGTAAGCTAGTTAGCTAACATTTGTGAGTAAGTTTTATTGGCAGACTCTGGGTTTCGGTTCAGAAGCATTCAATAGCATTTTATCTGTAAACTAGAAACATACATTATTAAATACTTTCGTCAAGAGCACCATTTCTGGTATAGTGATACCAGTGACCTGCTTCTACTCGTATTTGCATCAGTATAATATCTG